>NC_025993.2:58536091-58807673 GCF_000442705.2 Elaeis guineensis
TTTACATGTCAGCTGATTGATCTCTAATGGGTTATGCAAGTGATCCTTTGATTTGAGACACCAATGTACCTTGGGTACGAGGATCCATATTTTTGGTTCACTTCCTAACTTGGTCTTTGATCTTTGTGTGGGGGTATTTTGGATGTGATGAAGTATGTATAAAGATTGTGAGTAATCAATAAGGATCAGTCACTCCTAATAAGGGGAGCGAATATCCTATATGATCTCATAGGTTGATGATTCTAAAAAGATTTTGATCAAAGCAGGATGATAATTAGAAAAAGTTTCTAATATATTATCAACTAAATCATCACCTTCTGATCGAGATACATTTAGATAAGCAATTGCCTTGCATGATTTCATCATACCCACAGCTCATCTGGGATGTTGTTTAACTGAAGGATTGATTGCACAGTAACTTAACGCTGAAGGATATTTTGATAATTTTTATCAAATTTTTATTCTTTTTGGATAGTCATGATATCTTGTTAGATATTAATCTTGACTTGTGGACTCATCAAAATTAAAAGAATTTAATTTAATAATTAATTAAGAAGAATCCTAGTTAATTGGGACTCTTGAGTTGACCTAATCTGATCGGATTAAGGTTAGATTAAGAATTTATATCCACTGCTGGCTAGATTTGAAATCCAATGGATCACACACTTTAGAATATGATCTTGATCTAATTTAATTAAGATTTAATATAAATCTTAGAGGTTAATTTGATATGCTAGCACATTGTGTTAACCAAATTCCTAATTAGGTTTAAGTTCAAAGTGTTTGAGCTCACTGAACCTGTTGCCTTTGACCTAATTGAATTGGGTCTATTTTATTTGGGACTCCTACCTACCTTGGAAGAGTTTCAAGTTTAGAAAGCCTCATCCACACCACTCTTGTTTCATGCCAAAAATAAATGCCTGCCACTCTCTTTTTGTGTTAAGAAATGAAGTGTCTTCTTCCCTTAAGACTCTTAACCAAACTCCTTGTTTTCCACATTTTTCCTTTAATGTTACATGCCAAATTAAATAAGGGAATTATGAGGTGTAGAAGAGAAAGAGTTCTTCTATGTGAACCTTTTTTTGCCACTTAATTCATCAGAGAATTTATTTCTATGCATGAGAGAAGTGGAGCGCCAAAAGAGTTGGTGCCCCTTGGGTCTTTTTGATGTCTCTTCCTCATCTATTTAAATGGGGTGCCTCTTATGGGATAAGAGCTGAATTTTTATAAAAATTCAGAGGCCTTGCATGTGATAAGAAAGAAAAAAATTTGAAAAAAAGACAAGGAAAAAAATTGAGTGGAAAATAGAAAGAAGGGAGGTAAGAAAAATAGCAAGTGTTGTTGTGCTTGTCCTAGGGTTTGATTTTTTCATGTGTTGGAGTACAAAATTAAATCTTAGATTATGAGACTTCTGGAGAGAATTTTTTTGGTATAATCCTAGTAGTGAAATTGAAGGCAATAGAGCTTTGGTACGAATATTCTTCGACTTCAAGTTGACAGTGTTCTTGTGAAGAAAAGGCTGCGACAATGCACCAGTTAGGAAGGACTTTGACCATATACCATGTGGTCACCATTGGGCTTCTATTTTGAAGTCTCATAAAGATCACCTTTTTACTATACTTCTTGTTTGAGAAAGTATAGTTTCTATATTTTTGCATGCTTGAATTTTATTTTGTTCAACATCTATAAGATGATTCTAGGGTTTGAATTTCAATTCGACAGTTTTAATCGTTAAAGCTTTTGATTTTATATTTTTAAAAATTTTAAAATTTTATTTTTTAACTGTATAACTAGAACTCAGTAGTAGTATCAGAGCCACCCTTACTAGATCAATAAAACAAGTGTAAAAGTTGTAATATAGAGTTGTTCTAATTTATATTTTGCCAAAATATTGCATCGATTTCTAGCATCGATCTTAAAAAAAAAAATTATTTTTGACTTTATTTGAACCATTAATTTAAAATTTTAGTTATTAAATTTTGAATTTGTGATAATATAAAATTTAATAAATCATGATTGTTTGGTGCTTGAATTATTTTTGTTTAAGGGTGTAATGCATGCTAATTCAATTAGGATTTGTTTTCATATTGACTAAACTTATTATATGTTAAGTCATTTGCATATCCTTATATGATTATTGTAATTATTTTTGGCATGATTATATGAATGATATTATAACTTGAAAAGCATCTTGAATTGAATAATTTGTATGTTACATTTTATGTTGTAGTTAGGGTGTGCCGAGATCAGTTCAAGATCCTCTATAAAAATTATATTAAATAATAATATTAAAATTTACTTACAAATCAAATATTGAATTCATTTGATCAATTGATGTCTAGGTAAGTCTTAAAGGTGATTTTTAATTAGGTCCATATGCTAGCCTGGCCAACTTTGTTGGTATTTATGAAAAGCTACAGGGAGCCTCCATCTACTGGCCTGGTCAATTTAATTTTATTGAGTTTCAAACTTAGATTGATTAGTGATGTAGACACTACAAAGGTCTTTTTTTCATGCTTGATCAACAGAGTGTCAAAATCTTAGTGAGCTTATTATGCTATTCACAAGGCTTACTATAGAAATTGATATGATGTTGACTCAGTGCATATTGATGCTTATGGCATATTTGAATAGTATTGCCTTATTGTGCTATCTACAAAGCCGGCATTATTTATGTATGACCATATGAAATTGAAGGGTTAAGTTAACTAGAACACTATATTTTGTTGTGCTATCCACAGGACTATGAGTGATTTAGAAGCAAGAGAGAAAAATATTAAAAATTGTATGAAGTACAATTGGTAAAGAGTTATCTACTTTTGAACTCATGAATACTTGTTGTGCTATCCACAAGGTGTTTGTGAGGGATAAGGATCTCAACCCTACTTAGAAACATAATGATGTTTTTCATTTTTCATACTTAAGGGCTATAAAAGTAATTAAAAAAGTGAGAACTGAAGGGGGAGAAACATTTTCTCTGCGTAGGATCTTCCAGATTTCATCAAATCTGGGGCAAAATAATTTAAAAAAAATTTATCCTACATATTTTAGATCTAATTCTCTAAATCTAATTTTATTATCTAATATTTAAAATCTAAAATTAAATCTAAAACTATGATAAAAGAAGAAATACCTCAAGGTAATCTGATTACCCTGTAGATGATCTCTGTCAAAGCCCGAGGTTCTGATGTAGCCATCACAAGCCTGCCTCTACCAGTATCCACTTAGGTAGGATCTGGAACACCTTCTCCTTGGAAATCTATGCTCCAAAAATTAGATCTAAATCTGATTAGGAAGTGCTTAGAACTCCTTTAAGTTAGAGCAGCAGCCTGTCGAAGATGTCCTGCAGCCTTCTGTTCCAGGCATCACCACGCCTTAGATCTTTGCCAGATGAATGACCAACATTTTGGATGTGAAGAGGGGAGGAAGAAGAGTAGGGAGGACATGGAGAAAAGGGTAGGAGGTGGCAGCTATTGGGTTTTGTGCATAAAACAATTCCTTCCATGAAACCCTAGGCACAGCAGGGTTTATATAGACCCTGTATGCTGCGCAGTGCCACATCATTCAACCAATCAGAAAATTTCAATAAATTTGGAAAAATTTTGATTGGTGGAGTAATGTCATCTGATCACATCAGATAAGAACCCCCACCCTCTCTCCTAAGTTGGCGCCAACAATGGATAAGCTCAATCAAGGTGGCGCCAAAGAGTCCAAGTTTATCAAAACTCTTTGGTTCTTATCCATTTGGAGCGCCCACTTAAATCCAATTGGGCTCATACCATAATTTGATATGGCACCTAATTCAATTGAGTTTTGGCATGTGGACACTCCACAAAAATCCTCCAATGAGCCCTCTTCAGTTTAAGACCCATATGTCAACTTTTGACAGATGTCCTAAAATAAAATTGGCAGGTGCTAGGAATTAGCAGGTGCTATCTTAAATTCATCTCATGAATTAAGACAAGTCTTTTCTGAGCTAGACAATCTTCATTTAGACTGAGAAAAAACTTCCTAAGGTTCTCAGGATGAGTCAAATCATATTTGGCTCAGTAGAGATAGAAAAGATTACACGAGGAGAAAGTTAGGCTCATCGAGTGCTAGCACGATTTCCTTGAACCTAATTGGATCTTATCCAAATCAATTGGGTTAGCCCAATTGATGACATCTAGACCCTAACCCTTGTTTGTGTGACCTAATTAGGTTCAATTCCATATGGTAATGAGATATGTCATGATCTCATCATCGACATCATCGAAACTTTTTTTGATGGACCAGAACTCTTCTGATTCAGACAATTAGAATAATCGATCATCAATATCATTCTAATTGCTCTCAAAATCTATCAGTGACATCTAGCAGTATATGGTGGTAACCCATCAGAATTGAAGATGAACCTCTCGGTGCAGCTACCTGTGTGATTGAGTTCCTCTATCATGAGTCCCGACTGAATTAGGGTTAAGGTAAACTCATCAAACCCAACATCAGTCATATGAATTAATCGATCAATCCGAGTCCGATGTAAAACTCCAATGAAAAATTTTTTCCATTATTTCACTCTGCCATGGCCATGGGCTTAAGGACTCGATCTTTCGATCATCATAGGACTACTCCTCTCATCTACCGAGGTTGATAGATCCTATCTTGGTGCGACCTAGTTCCTACAATGAATATGCTACAGCCAACATACACCTCAAGATTCTGAATGGCTAGAAGACCGAGTTATGGTGTAGTCAAACTATAACACACTCAAGGTGAACTATCGATGCACCTCAAGTCAAAGAACTAGACACACAACTGCAGCATCGAGCTAGTCATCGACGAGAAGGTAGACTTTCTTATGACTACTTGATATGGTCACGCTCAATACTCTCGTTCTCAATGAATACCTGTACTCTCGCTCTGGTGTCTCCACATCGTAGACTCAAGACACATCTATCCTAAGAAAGCAATCATACACCAACCTTCCAGATCGATCACCATCCTCGTGATGATCCTATGGTCAAGAGCTGTTTATGAGTTAGTTATGTAAATTTCAACTCTTGAAAATATGAATTTACATTCCTACTAACTCAAAGGATGTTCACAGACACAATGTGATAGAAGAATAACCCTTTTATTTATTTATAGTCAAAATTATAAATTTGTCCTTAGATCTGTACAGGAATGTGTCAGCCGATCTGGCATCTAGGGCACACATCTAACAAACTCCCACTTGACCTAATGCCAATTGGCTACATATCTAAGTCCCATCTTCTCAAGGTGGGCTTCGATCTTCTGTTGATCCAATGGCTTAGTCAGCAGGTCTGCCACATTATCTGTGGAGTCGACTCTCTTGACCTCGACATAACCCTTTTCGAGGTAATCACGGATTAGATGGAATCGCCGCTCAATGTGCTTAGACTTCTGGTGAGATCTTGACTCCTTAGCTTGGGCTATGGCACCATTATTGTCACAGTAAAGAGGTATGGCATCTGATGACATCACTCCAAGCTCTGCGGCAAATTTTTTGTACCAGAATGCCTCCTTCGTAGCTTCCGATGCAGCAATATACTCTGCCTCTATGGTGGAATCAGCAATCACTGTCTACTTGGAACTCTTCCAGCTGACTGCACCATCATTGCAAATAAACAGACTTTCAGATGTCGACTTTTGATCATCTATATTAGACATAAAGTCTGAGTCTGTATATCCCTGAATCTGGAGTTCTCCGTTCCCAAAGACTAGAAACATATCCTTAGTCCTTCTCAAGTACTTAAGGATACATTTCACAGAAGTCCAATGCTCTTCATCTGGATTCGATGATATCTGCTTGTGACACTCACAGCATGGGCTATATCAGGTCGTGTACATAGTATGGCATACATGAGGCTCTCTATTACCGAAGCATAAGGGATCTTGCTCATACGTTCAATCTCCTCAGGTGTGCTGGGGCACATCTTCTTGGAGAGATGAATGCCATGTCTAAAAGGTAATAAACCTCTTTTGGAGTTTTCCATGCTAAACCTTTTTAGCACCTCCTCTATGTACATCTTCTGTGAAAGTCCGAGCATCCTATTTGGTCTATCTCTATAGACCTTAATACCCAGTATAAAGGATGCCTCTCCTAGATCTTTCATAGAGAACTCCTTAGACAACCATACTTTGACTGAGATCAACATGAGAATGTCATTTTCAATTAGGAGGATGTCATCTACGTACAATATGAGGAAGACAACTGTGCTCCCACTAATCTTTTTGAATACACATGGTTCCTCCTCATTCTTGATTAAACCAAACATTTTGATGACATCATTGAAATGAATATTCCAACTCCGAGATGCTTGCTTAAGTCCATAAATGGACTTTTGCAACTTGCAGATCTTGTGATCATCATCACTGGATGTGAAACCAAGCAGCTGTTCCATATAGATATCTTCCTCAAGATGTCAATTTAAGAACGCCGTTTTCACGTCCATCTGCCATATTTAATAATCAAAATAGGCTGCAACAACAAGCAATGTGTGGATGGATTTTAGCATGGCTACGGGCGAAAAGGTATCTTGATAGTCAATGCCTTCGCACTGACTATAACCTTTTGCTACGAGCCTAGCCTTGAATGTCTCCACATTCCTATTTGCATCTATCTTTCTCTTGAAGATTTATTTACACCCAATAGGTACAATACCTTCAGGTGGATCAATCAAGGTCCAGACTTGGTTTGAGTGCATCGAGTCAATTTCTGATCTCATTGCCTCTAACCATTTTTCGGAGTCGATATCTAATATCACCTCATCATAGGTCTTGAGGTCATCACCATGAGCCCCATTTCTCGTGAGGAACATTTCCTCTACTTCCTCTTGTATGATACCTAAGTACCTTTCAGGAGGATGGAAAATCCTAGTCGATCTACAAGGTGGAAGAGGTTGTGTTGGGACTGGTTCTGATTGATTAGGTTCCTCAGGTTCTTTAACTCGTTGCTCTTGGAGACATTCTCCTTGAGCTTAATTATTCTTCCGATGCCACCATCTTGAATAAACTATTTTTCAAAAAAAATAGTATTTTGACTCACAATCACATTGTAATCTTCTAGAATATAGAAATAGAATCTTAATGACTCTTTAGGATATCCTATGAATCGAGCTTTAAAAGACCTGAACTCTAACTTGTCTACCTGCTGTCTCTTGACATGAGCTAGACAACCCCAAATTCTGAGATCTTACCATGCCATATCTCATATGGTGTGGTAGGAATGGTTTTAGAGGAAATCCTATTCAATACATAAATTGCTGTCATAAGACAATGTCCCCAAAGAAACTCAGGGAGGTCTGTGAAGCTCATCATGGAACGGACCATATCTAATAAGGTCTGATTTCTCCATTCTGAAACCCCGTTGAGTTGAGGCGTTCCAGGTGGAGTCCATTGAGAGACTATACCATTGTCCTTAAGATAGTTTAGGAACTCTCGACTAAGGTATTCACCTCCTCGATCTAATCGAAGAACCTTAATGGGCTTTCCTGTTCATTTTTCTACCTCATGTCTGAATTTTTTGAACCTTTCAAAGGCTTCAGACTTGTGTTTTATTAAAAACACATACCCATACCTAGACATATCATCAGTAAAGGTAATAAAGTTGATATAGTTGCCTCTAGCTGGCACATCAAATAGGCCGCACACATCCGTATGTACTAGGGCAAGTAGGTCTGTGGCCCTTTCTCCATGTCCCACAAAAGGAAGCTTGGTCATTTTGTCTTGAAGGCATGATTCACAAACTGGATTTAACTCGAAAGTCAACGGACTCAATAGCCCAAATTTCTCTAATTTGTTAACCCTATCTTCCACTATATGACCTAGCCTTAGGTGCCACAGATACCTATCATTTAGACTATCTCTAAGCCTTTTAATTCCTATGGTATTCACATTTTGCTCAATATTAAATACAGATACATCAATATGTAGTTGATAGAGACTGTTAATAAGAAAACTATCTGCAACTTTATTATTTTCATAAAAAATATTACAATGGTCCTTATGAAAACTAATCACATAGCCTTCTTGTGCTAAACATAAAATAGAAATCAAATTTCTGCTTGCTGCAGGCACATAATAATAGTCTCTTAAAACTAAATCTAATCCTAACGGTAATCACAGAGGGTAGGTTCCCATGGCCAAAGTAGCAACTCTTGCTCCGTTCCTGATGCATAGGATCATCTCCCCATTCCGCAGCCTCCTGCTCTCCTCAAGACCCTGCATAGAAGTGCACAAATGAGCACTAGAACCAGAGTCAAGCACCCAATTGGATGCAGAAGAAATCGTAAGATTAGACTCTAAAATGAGCATACCTCCAGAAGGACCATCCTTCTTGTTCTTCAGGGTGGCCAGGTACTGAGAACAGTTCTGCTTTCTCTTCTTCCCATCCACCTTCTGCTTTTTCGCAGACTTTTTTTTCTTTCCAAAAAACTTTCTCTTGGAAGAAGTCTGCTCCACAATAAGAACTAAGCCTTTTGAACCCTTCATAGAAAGCTCAGCCATAACCAGCATGTTCATTAACTCGACCAAGGTACAGTACATCTTATGCATATGAAAGTTCATGATGAATTGACCATATGCATCAGACAAGGACTGAAGGATCACATCAATCTAAAAATCCTTGTTTAAAATGATACCGAGCTTCTCAAGCTCCTCAAGATCCTTGATCATTGTCAAACAATGATCTTGGACTGACTGCCCATCACGCATCTTGGCCTTAAAAAGTATTTGACATACTTGGTACTTGGCCGCGTGACTCTGTTCACCAAACAACTCTTGTAGGTGAGCCAACATTTGGCGGGTAGTCAAAATATCTCATGTTGGCGCTGCAAATTATCAGACATTGCACCCAACATATAGTACCTTGCTTTATTATCATCATCTGTCCACTTTTCTAGAGACGCTCTCTGTTCAGCAGTCGAACGTGCTGGTATGGCAGGCGGGTCCTGATCCAAGACATGAGTCAATTTTTTGAAACCCAGAATAATTCTATAGTTCCTCAACCAATCGTTGAAATTGGGTCCAGTCAGTCTATGGATGTCTAGAATTTTGGTCAGGGGGTTTGAGGCAGACATGTTTCCTATAGAGAGTCAAAAGTTTCTAGTTAGATTTTATAATCAGACTCAACCAATTTGTTTATGATTTTTATTTTTAAATAAATTAAGCTCTCACTATTTTCTCAGATCCCTACACTTCCTTGGTAGAGATGTGAAAATCTCCATGATCAGTGATTTCTAGTGGGTGGTGCGATCTCACCGACTGGCTCACCACCTCACCTAACAATTATTGGTGATGGGTCAACCGATGAGTGGACAACTCTTGTCCAATGATTCTCTAATCATAGTGCACCCAAAACTTGTTCTCTAATTCATGAAGCTCACCGTGTCTGGGATATTGCTCCAATCCTTAGTTAAGTCACACCCACCATTTGCACGAACTAGATTCCTGATTGGGTCCCTCACCGTATCTAAAATATTGAGCCCAACCCATCCTCTAATCTGTAGCATCCAATGCCTAATGGACATGGTTGCATCTTCCCGGTGCAACTGAGCCACTATAACCAGTCGAGAACAATCAACCTCGGGAAGGGCCCGCACATCTACAATGGTGGAAGACCTAGACTTAATATTTTCTTAGGAAGATTTATTTAGGTCTCATTAAACTTGACTTGACATAGTCATAACAATTATGACTAACCTAGTGGCATGGATTAGCTCGAATTGTTAGCCACCTCTAATCAAAACTGAGTCGACACATATGGCCAGGTAAGTGAGACCGGTGGGAGGGATATGCCATTAACTCGACAGGAATGCATTCGAGTCGAATAGCTCCCAATTAAAAACCAGTCGATCGCATCTGCGCAACTTACCTTAGACACCAAATTATCGAACCAGAACTAATTGGGTTAGCCTACAATCCAGGTTCTAACCACTGAGCCAAATTAGGTCTTAACTTAATTGAGTCATATCTAAATGTGATTCGACCTTGACCCAGACTTAATCCTATTAGACTGGTCAATTATTAGCTTTCATGATCTCACCTAACCAACTCTTGATTCAGTTTGATCAACCGCTAGACCTAATTGAGCTACTCAAGCCCGAACCCAATTTTATGAAAATATCATAGATCTGAAATTTTAAATTTTAGATCTAACTTAATTTCATAAGCTTAATTCATTAATTAAGTTTGGATTGATAAACAAAACATGTAAAATAAATCCTAAGATTTCAGGATCTAGGATTTTGCAGAAAAGTAAGTTTTGATTTCTGATTAAGGATGAATGCACGGTACCCCTACACATCATATGAACACCCCATTGAATGAGAAGAGAGGATCTTAAAATCTTACTTTGTTCTTATGATCGAACAGCCATGAGGAATACCTTAATCAGAAATATAAATTTAACTACAAAACTAGTTAGATCTAAATTAACATATCACATATACAATTTAAGATCTAACTAATACATGCTTTGCATACATCTCATGTATCAAAAATCAATCTAATTAATATACTTTTAGATCTGATATATCATATATAATATCTAAAAAATAGAATTTAAATTAAACTATTCAAAATAAAAATTATTCTAGACAAGTTACTAGAACAATTCTACAACTAGTCTAGGCATGCAACAGATTAATTTTATGAAATAATTAAAATTTTATTTTCTATTTTTTGATCTAATTATAATAATTATAACATTAAAAAAATAAAAAATAAATTATATTTAATTCATATTTTAATCTCATTAAGATATAAAACTTAAGACTATTCATGGATTCAATTAATCCTAGTCTAGTTATGCATCTTATGCATGTTAGATCTTCTTAGATTTAATTTTAAATATTTTAATTTCAGATCTTATCATATCTGATGTGATATTTGAAATTATTTAATATTAGATAAATTAAAATTAAAATTAGATCTAAAATAGATCTGAAATAGAGTCAACAACATGGCTTTGATACCACTTGAAGGAGGAGAAACGTTTTCTCCGCGTAGGATCTTCCAGATTTCAACAAATCTGGGGTGAAATAATTTAAAAAAAATTTATCCTACATATTTTAGATCTAATTCTATAGATCTAATTTTATTATTTGATATTTAAAATCTAAAATTAAATCTAAAACTATGATAAAAGAAGAAATACCTCAAGAGTAATCTGATTACCCTATAGATGATCTTTGCACAGCCCGAGGTTCTGATGTAGCCATGCAAGCACCTGACCTCTACCAGTATCCACTCAAGTAGGATCTGGAACATCTTCTCCTCACAAATCTACACTCCAAAAATCAGATCTAAATCTGATTAGGAAGTGCTTCAGAACTCCTTCTGAAGTTGGAGCAGCAGCCTGTCGAAGATGTCCTGCAGCCTTCTGTTCCAGGCATCACCATGCCTTAGATCTCTGGCAGATGGATGTCTAACTTTTTGGACATGAAGAGGGGAGGAAGGAGAGCAGGGGGGACATGGAGAAGAGGGTAGGAGATAGCAGCTATTATGTTTTGTACATAAAATAATTCCTTCCATGAAACCCTAGGTGCAGCAGGGTTTATATAGACCCTGTATGCTGCGCAATGCCACATCATTCAACCAATCAAAAAATTTCAATAAATTTTGAAAAAAATTTGATTGGTGGAGTGATTTCATCTGATCACATCAGATAATAACCCCCACCCTCTCTCCTAAGTTGGCACCAACAATGGATAAGCTCAATCAAGGTGGCACCAAAGAGTCCAAGTTTATCAGGACTCTTTGGTTCTTATCAATTTGGGGTGCCCACTTAAATCCAATTGGGCTCATGCAATAATATGATTATGGCACCCAATTCAATTGGGTTTTTGCATGTAGACACTCCACAAAAATCCTTGAATGAGCCCTCTTCAGTTTAAGACCCATATGTCAACTTTTGATAGATGTCCTAAAATGAAATTGGCAGGTGCTAGGAATTAGCAGGTGTTGTCTTAAATTCATCTCATGAATTAAGACAAGCCTTTTTTGAGCTAGACAATCTTTATTTAGACTGAGAGAAACCTTTCTAAGATTCTCAGGATGAGTCAAATCACATTTGGCTCAGTAGAGACAGAAAAGATTACACGAGGAGAAAGTTATGCTCAATCAAGTGCTAGCACGATTTCCTTGAACCTAATTGGATCTTATCCAAATCAATTGGATTAGCCCAATTGATGACATCCAGACCCTAACCCTTGTTTGTGTGACCTAGTTAGGTTCAATTTCATATGGTAATGAGACATGTCGTGATCTCATCATCGACATCACCAAAACTTCTTTCGATAGACCAGAACTCTTCTGATTCAGACAACTAGAATGATCGATCATCAATATCATTCTAATTGCTCCCAAAATCCACTAGTGACACCTAGTAGTATATGGTGGCAACCCATTAGAACTAAAGATGAACCTCTCGGTGCAGCTACCTGTGTGATTGAGTTCCTCTATCATGAGTCCCGACTGAATTAGGGTTAAGGTGAACTCATCAAACCCAACATCAGTCATATGAATTAATCAATCAATCTGAGTCCGATGTGAAACTCCAATGGAAAACTCTTTTTTTGTTATTTCACTCTGCCATGGCAATGGGCTTAAGGACTCGATCTTTCGATCATCATAGGACTACTCCTCTCATCTACCGAGGTTGATAGATCCCATCTTGGTGCGACCTAGTTCCTACAATAAATATGCTACAGCCAACATACACCTCAGGATTTCGAATGGCTAGGAGACCGAGTTATGGTGTAGTCAAACTATAACACACTCAAGGTGAACTGTCGATGCACCTCAGATCAAAGAACTAGACACACAACTGCAGCATCGAGCTAGTCATCGACGAGAAGGTAGACTTTCTTATGACTGCTTGATATGGTCACGCTCAGTACTCTCGTTCTCAACGAATACCTGTACTCTCACTCCGATGTCTCCACACTGTAGACTCAAGATACATCTATCCTAAGAAAGTGATCGTACACCAACCTTCCAGATCGATCCCCATCCTCGTGATGATCCTATGGTCAGGAGCTGTTTATGAGTTAGTTATGTAAATTCATGCCTTAAATTTTTAACTCTTGAAAATATAAATTTACATTCCTACTAACTCAAAGGATGTATCACAGACACAATGTACACAATGTAATAGAAGAATAACCTTTTTATTCATTTATAGTCAAAATTATAAATTTATCCTTAGATCTGTACAGGAATGTGTCAGCCGATCTGGCATCTAGGACACACATCTAATACTAAAATCTTTAGAAATCATATTAATCCTCTTAGAAATATTCCTAGCCATCGGATGGAGCTTGAACCACCCAAATCTGCCCAAAATCCATAGTTTTAATTCTTATCAAAGTTGGATCGAACCACAGCCATCCGATCATGCTTGGGATTGGTTCTAGACCATTGGATAGCACTGATAATCTCTTATTCTTAGTCGGGAGCATCCTCAGCCGTCGGATCTTATGATGGATTTATTTTCGACCATCCGATCGTGCAAAAATTTCTCTTTATAAACCGACAATGGATGCTGACTGTTGGATTGCGGTCAAGATGAATTTCAGCCGTTGGATCATGCAAAATAGCTTTCGCTGCCCGTAGACCGCGCTTGTGGATCGCGTAGCATTTTTTGTGGATCGCACCCTGGCTCTGTGGACTGAGCGGCCAGTCCACCGTACACCGAAGGCTATTTTTTTATTTTTTAGGATATTTTAGCTCCATTTTTGCTCTAATTTTTACCTGAAAAATTGAAAAAAAATATGCATTAAATTCCTTAAAAATTTTTCTTCATTTTGGTGCTTAAATTACTCAATTAAATTAACATCTATTTTTTTATAAATATATATCTAATTTCATATTTTTTTTCAAAATCACTTATTTTTAAGAAAATTCAATAAATTTAAGAAATTAGGATTTTTAAGAAGATATTAGCACCATAAATTATCAAAAATATCTTCAATAAATATAAAAATATACCACTTATCACACTCTCCAACTTGAACTTTGCTCATCCTCAAGTAAAGAAAGAATTTAGAATCAAATATCGTTTAACTTAAAATCTCAAATTTCACCAAACAATTTTCAAAAGGACCACTGATGTTCAGTAGAGTGTAAATGAGGTATGTCATTAGGATATTAATACTAGTCAATATGAGAGTTAAACTAAGAACACTAAATTTTTTTTGAACTTTTCCAAATTATCGCTACCTTTATCTCCAAATCATTCACCTTCATATGGACAAGTATATTATTACTTCCATCCTTCATTTATTGATTGATTTTTTTTATCTCTCTTTTTTTTTTTAAATATTGTACTACTATTGAGTGTCTTATCCCCTTAAGCTTTCTGTTTGACCCATGTAGCAAGTTTTCAGTCAATGACTCCCAAACTAGATGGCTTTAGGGCACTAGATATAAAATATCCCTCGAGCCTATTTGCTCTAATCAAACAGGCTACGAGTTAAAACTAGCTTTACAATAAAGCTTCTTTGCCCTTCATACCTTTTGACTTGAAACTCAATGCTTGCTTAGGCAAAGAGGCCCAGTTACTTAGCATGAAGTACTTGAAACCTCTTCTTTTTTTTTTTAATAAATATATGAAAAAAGTATAGTTACTTTACATAAGTCCATAAAAAGTAAACTCTTCTTTGATGCTAGTAAAAAAATTTAAAAATGCTCAAAGAAAACTGTTTAAGTTCTAAACTTAACTCTTTATTGATTTTTTTTAATACTTGATCCCTCAATATCTCACAAACTCTTTGATCTGTGCATCAATGTTTTTTTAAAATATTTAGTTTAACTCGATTCTTAAGTATAATTATGTGTTTAAATACTAAATACTAACTTACTTGAGGACTTAAAAAAAAAAATTATTCTCCTCCCCCAACTTAATCAACATTGTCCTCAATGGAGTAGGAAATATGAATGGTGCATGTAAAAAGAAAGAAAAGGAGAGATATCACCTGATCTATAAGTCTTTTCAAAACTGATTCTCTCCCCAACTTAGTCAAGATTATTTTCAGATCCTTACAAAAGACACAAAGCAAGACTCGATTATCCTAAACAAAATGCAAAAGAAAGCAAAGACAAAAGCAAAAATTGAAAACTTGAAAATTGGATTGCCTCCCAGAAAGTGCTAAGTTTACCGTCTTCAGCCAGATCATGCTGATTCTCTCACCTATCCCGTGTCAAATATTGGATTGACAAATTTCAATGGTTTTGAATTGCCAATCTCAAGAAGATGGTCTATAATAAATTTTAATATTTTATTATGAATCTTTAGAAAGTAGTTCACATCCTCATTCTTAATTTTAGAAAGATAGTTCACAAACCCATTCACAGATCCTTGTTTATCAAAAATTTCTCCTATTTGTTCTTCTAAAATGCTCATAAATTGAGTTTTTGGGTTAGGAGCTAAGTTTGAAGAAATAGTTACTAAAAGAGTATCATTTGATTTTAAACATGTATACTCAGGTGTAATCAAAAATGACTGCAGTTCTGGAGGAGGTGATGATTCTAGAGTAGAAGAACCAACTTCTAGGGTTGAAGAAAATAGAACTTTTGGTAAATATATCTTGGGTAGCTCATCCACTCTCTTCTCTTTATCATTTAGATCAATATCAGTACTGGGCTCAGGTTCTTCTATTGGGTTAGTCTCAGTACTAATCTCTTCTTCTAAATTCTCTTTTTGGCTAGCATCAGTACTTGCCTCACTCACCTGGACTTGATATGGGTCCTTAAGAATTCTATCACTTTTTTGCTTAGAAATTGCATTGTCACTTTCAATTGGGGATTCTTAGGTGGGACATTGGATTGATGACTAGGTCCAGGTGATTGGTGGATGGGTGGGTTATTTTCAAAATTTGGTATTGATTCGTTTGGCAATTGGCTTAGTTCTCTTCTCATGGTAGATTCAGTTAATTGATCTATTTATGCTTTTAGCCTAGTGATAGATTATTGTTGGATCATGATCAATTGTTGTAGTTGGTTTAATCTATCATCAACTAGATTAGTCTATTGAGGAGGTGGGTATGGTGGCTAATTTTGATATGGTGGCTGGATAGATTGACTGGGCTGACCTCTATTGTAGGCATAATTCTGGTATGGAGGCCTACTCTGAAAGTTTTGCAAAGAAAGAATTTGAGTCTAAGCCTGAGTCTATTGGGGTCTCCAAGAGAAATTAGGATGGTTCCTCCAGCCTGAATTATATATGTTAGAGAATGGATCATTGACAGGTTTGGAGTAACTTTAACTTGTTCTTGAATGAAGGGTGGAAACTGTGCAGCCATTGACATTCACTCATATGATGGGCCAGGCTAGCACAGATAGAATAAATCTCTTAATAATTAGGTGGTGGTGTGTATTGTGCAGGAGATTATTGACCTAATGCTAGAAACTGATCAAATTTTTGGGCAAGAAGGTCGACTTTATCTAATCTTTGGGCTATTAGGTTCAGATCGGCCTTAGGACTAGAGTCTGTTTGCTTGATCTCAAAAATTTCTGTCCGCTTTTGGTGAAGGATTGATCTTTCGTAGGAGGATAATGAAGCATGATTGATTGAATTTTTACTCAAAGTTTCAAATAAAGTGTAGGCTTCATCCTTACTTTTACTCATGAATGCACCCCCACAAGATGCATCTACCATCTGTCTGTATTGATCACCCAAATCCTTATAAGAAGCTTTAACAATTTGCCACATAGATAGACCATGATGTGGGCATTTTCTAAGAAGTTCCTTAAGTCTCTCTCATGATTCATGAATTTGTTCTCTTGGAAGCTGAGCAAATCCAGTGATGGCTCGCCTCATGGTGTTGGTTTGACCTATGGGATAGAATTTCTTAAGAAACTCGTGCTGCATTTCAGTCCAAGTTTGGATTGGTCTCCCTATTGTGCCAAGCCAGTACTTGGCTTTGTCTTTAAGTGAGAAGGGGAATAAGGTCAATCTAAGTGCATCATCAGTAAAATTTTGAATTTTCACCTTGGAACAAATTTCTAAGAACTCATCCAAATGCTTGTAAGGATCTTCATTAGTATTTTCATAGAAAGATGGATGCATCTGGATTGTGGTCGACTTGATCTCATAGTGGCTTGTAGAGATATCAGGTAAGTGGATACAAGTCGATGGGTTATAGGTGGAAGGAATAAAAATATTCTTTCATCTACTTAGGTGGTTCTCTAGGATCTCCAGCCATCTAATTTTCAGGTTTAATATGAATCAACCGTTCAATCTCAGGATTGGGTTCAACTAGGTCAGGATAGAGAGATCTTCTACCTTGCATATACTAGTGCAAACCCTAATGTATGATTCAAATTTTGTTTTTGTTTCATTTTTTTAAGAGAAAAAGGAGAGAAGAAAGAAAGAGCCCTAGACCTAGATACGTAAGGTGGGAAGAATTAGTTGTGGTTTAGTGTTAATTACAATCAAGTTAGCAAACAATTAAACCTAGACACCTACGGGTTCCTTAGACCTAACAGTTTGATGTAGAGTGGCTTAGTCTAGATACAAATTAGGTTTGTTCTAACTTCCTTCAACTAGCCAGGTAAGAGGTAGGATCGTGGGTTCCTCCCGTTGCTTGCCTTAGACACCAATTGAATTGGTCAGGTAAGCCAACAGAACCAATTAAATAACCACAAGTCTACTTAGGCAGAGCCTTTGACCTCTAGCCTTAGACACTAGTTTCAGGGGTGAGTCCAAACTTACTTTGTACTTGACTTGACCACAATACTCAAACTGAACTCAATTGATTCTAGGAGCCCATGACTACTTGATTTTAGTTAGGTTTGGGTTAATGCGGGATGCTGGTTGGTTGTTTTTGGGCTAAGAAAGGGTGATGAGATCTCCACCTTATCTTATTATGGGTGTTGCCCTTAAATTGATTTGAGATGAATATGCACAACCAATTTCAAACAAGGGGTTCTATGCAACTAAATTAGATGCATAAAATTAATTAAACTTGAAAGCTTACCTTGTCTCAAACGATTACCAAAAAAAATCTAAGATGATGAATGCTTCTAAATAATTAAATTTTTACTCTTGTCATATGATTTTTATTAGGTTTGTGTGGGTGAATTTTAGGTGAATTAAAAAGAATAGTAATTATTACTAAAAAGAAATAGTTAAGGCTAGGGTTAGGATTGATCTCACCAACTTGGAAGCTTTCTATCTCCTTTTTTTTTTAAATTTTTGAATTC
The DNA here is from genome assembly GCF_000442705.2 of Elaeis guineensis. NCBI lineage: Eukaryota > Viridiplantae > Streptophyta > Magnoliopsida > Arecales > Arecaceae > Elaeis > Elaeis guineensis. Next base: position 58,554,299 of record NC_025993.2, read on the forward strand.
TTTTCCTGCAAAAAGATAAAAAAAATTAGTAAGTAATAGTCACAAGAAAATTAAAGAAATCAAACATTAAAATTGGTGCCTTCCCTGGCAAGGACGCCAAAAATTGATACGATCGTGATGCTGTCGTTAGGACACCGTGATTATCAATCAAATTTCGACTTCAATAAAAATAAAAAATATATAGAAAGTAGTCAGTCGGATCGAATCTATAGAGAAGGTAGAATTTTGACTTGAAATCTTTAATTTTACAAAAAGAAAATAAAATTTTAGAGAAAGTAATTTAAGTTAGAAAATAAAAATTAAAAGTGCAAAAAATAAATCGGATACTAAGATCTACTAACTAGATCCGAGCATCTACTTGTAATAAAAATAAATAATAGGAATTTAAAAAGTATAAAATAAATTGGATACTAAGATCTACTAACTAGATCCTAGCATCTACTTGCAATAAAAATAAATAACAGAAATTTAAAGTGCAAGAAAATAAATTTTATATTAATTGAAATTAAAATTCAAGTACAAAAAATTTAAAAAAAATAATAAAATAAAATAAAATTGTAACAAAGATCTGAAGTTGATTAGCCAAGCTTCGTCGGGAAGATGGTTGATGACCTCTCCATCTTTCATCGTACTCCGTAGAGCGAACCAACTTTTCTCCTTCTTTTTCTTGGGTCCCTAAACCTATCTAATTTTTTTTTCTATTTTTTTCTACACTTTCTACTCAAATTTTCTGCTTCTAAAGCTTATTCCTAGACCTCCTATTTATAGATAAATTTTTTATAATTTTTTGGTAGGAAAAGGAGTTCTAAAATCCTTAGAAATCATATTAATCCCCTTAGAAATATTCTTGGCCATCGGATGGAGCTTGAACTGCCCAGATCTGCCCAAAATCCATAGTTTTAATCCTTATCAAAGTTGGTACAAACCACAGCTGTCTGATCGCACTTAGGATTAGTTCTAGATAGTCGAATCATGCTGATAATCTCTTATTCTCAGTCGAGAGCATCCTCAACCATCGGATCTCATGATGGATTTATTTTCGACCGTCCGATCGCGTAAAAACCCCTCTTTATAAATCGGTAATGGATGCTAACTGTCGAATCGAGGTCAGGATGAATTCAGCTGTTGGATCATGCAAAATAGCTTTCGCTGTCCGTTGACCATGTCTGTGGACCGCGTAGTATTTTCGATGGATCGCGCCTTGGCTTTATGGATCGAGCAACCGGTCCACCATACTTCGAAGGCTATTTTTCTTATTTTTTAGGGTATTTTAGCTCTATTTTTGCTCTGATTTTGTTCTGAAAAATTGAAAAAAATATGCATTAAATTCTTTAAAAATTTCTCTTCATTTTGATGCTTAAATTGCTTAATTAAATTAATATCTATTTTTTTATAAATATATCTAGTTTTATATTTTTTTAAAATCACTTATTTTTTAAGAAAAATCAATAAATTCATGAAATTAGGGTTTTTAAGAAGATGTTAGCACCATAAATTATCAAAAATACCTTCAATAAATATAAAAATATAACACTTATCAAAACCACATATGGCACCTCTTTTTGGCTACTTCTAAGTAGCTTGACCTGACCTAAATATCAACCAAATTGGGCTAACAAATTAGCAAGGTATGAGACCAAATTGGTCTCCAAAGGAGCTAGGGATTCCACACATGCTAGCATGCTTACCGAAATCCTGATTGAATCCAAAATTCTAATCAACCTTTTTCAAAAAGGTCATTGGCCAATTTTTATATGTGTGTGACCCATTGGGTTTCACATCTAGCCAACGGTAGGTCTGGATGCAAGTTGATCTAATTTGATTAGACTTTAATCTAATCGATTTAGGTCTAATCGAGCTAATCCGAGCTCAAGAATTAGAATTCTTTCTAATTGGTGATCGAATTAAACTCTTTAATTTGATCAGACCTACAAGTCAAGATTGATGTCTAGTAATATATTATAACTATCCAAAAGATATGAAATTTGGTAAAAATATCAAATATATCCTTCAGTGATATGTTATCGTGTAATTTAATCCTTCGATCATTCCTGCACTCTGAATATGTTTCTGAGCATGGAACCATGTCAAACTCAAACACATATTCATATCAATTCTCAATTAACCAATGATGACTCCAATGAAGAAGCATTAGAAACTTTTTCTAATCTCTTTCCTACTTTTGACCAAAAGATTTTTCTGAGTCATCTAGGAATGAGAATACATAGGATGCAATCTCTTCTTACTAGGAGTGATCGATTCCATGTTGACCTACTCACAGACTTCATACACACTCCACCATATCCAGAATACCCCGTACATGTCTTAATGTCATGCCTGAGTATGAACCAAAATATAGATTCATATGCATAAGATTTCATGGTGATCTCAGGTCTAAAGATCACTTATACAACTCCCACATAGAGAACCATCTTTGACATGCAAGTACGACTTCCATAAGATGTTCTCTTTCATCGAGTCAATTCAGTGAACTCATTTCTCAAATGAGCACTCACATCCTTGTATTAGAATCTCACACAAGTGGCTAGTGAGATCTGCCACCCTCTCCATCAAGCATATATAGGATGTGTTAGGTTATCCAGAACATTGAACCCTAACTCAATGTTCCTACGATCAGAAATATTTAATATTAAAATTTTAGAGTTTTAGGTCTCACTAGCATGACCCATTCATTTCTCCTAAAACCATTATCCTAATCTATGGGGTTCATCATAATATTAGTCATAATATGATGCAGCTAATATAATGAATCAATGCCTTATTTTATTATCAAATAATAAATATCATTACATGAGTTAGAAAATTACAAAGAAAAGTTTCATTGCAGCACACTTGCGATTGGCTTATAGGAGACTCTTCTTTCACAATCTATTTAGATTTATTGTAAATCCAATGGGTTAATTGAATTGCTAGCACATGAATTAATCCAAGTTCCCAATTGGGTTCTGTGCAAATGTGTTTGTGCTAACCCTTTGCTTGTTGTCTTGACCTAATGTGATTGGGTTTGAGCCATCAAATTATTAGTTGGTTTATTTAAATTTTATAGAAGAGTTCCATGTGAATCCACTACCTCCATGCCAAAAATCACATGCCAATTTATTTGTGGCATCATATTTATTTTGGAAGTTAAGGAGAGGAGTCCTTCTCCTTTACTTATCTTAATTCTCTTACATGTTCCACACATCCCTTAATTTTGTGCACCATCAGATGGTGCCTTGGGACATGTGGGCATGGAAGAGGAGAAGGAGTCCTTCTCTTAGAAGGAACTCCATACCAAAATAAATAAGGGATGCCCACTTTTTGTGCGATGGAAATGGAAGAGTCCATTTCATAACCAACTCTTAATTCTTTCCTTTAATTCTCTGCATTTCTTAATTTCTCGTGACATGAGATGCCTCTTAGGATTATCGGCATAGAAGAGAAGGAAGAGTCCTTCTCTAGCAAGGAGTTTGAATGCCAAAAAAATTGGATTCTCCCTTATATGCGTTGAGTTTGTGGAAGAGTCTTAATTGTTAAGGACTCTTGGTATCTCATGCTAATTTCTTTTCCACACACCATAAGATGGCATCCATATTTTTCTTAGTAGAGGAGGAGTCCTTATGCTTATTAATCTCTTCCTATTCCATACCTTGAATCTTTGGATTACATGCAAAAAAATTAATTTGTGCATGTAAGGAAGATGGGATGCCAAGAGTTGGCACCCCTTGGAGTTTTGTGTGGTGCCCCTTCATTCCTTTTATAAGGGGCATCCCATATGGCATAAAATTCATCCAAAAATTGCTTTGGATGTAGAATTAGATAAGAAAGAGGTGGAAAAAATGTGAAGCAAAAAAGACAGTGAAAAGGGAAAGAAAAATAGAAAGGAAGGGAAGAGAGAAAATGGAAAGCATGAGATGCTTGTCCAAAAATCAGATTGTTCATGTGTTGAACATAAAATCTGATATGTGTACAGTGAGATCTTTTGAGGAAAGATTTCTAAAGAAGTCTTAATGGAGGTCATGAAGGCATACAAGCTATGGTGCAACTAGTTCTTGTGAAGGATAATCGGCAGCGCACTTGTGAAGAAGGCTGTAGCACCATGTCGAGTTGGGAAGGGTCCTGATCAGTCCCGTGTGGATCACCATTGAAGGGCTTCTACTTTGGAGTCTCATGGAGATCTCAAAATTATTATATCATGATCTTCTCATTGGTATATGACTTTTGGTCTCTTCCTAATATGTATGTTTTTGATCATTTGATGGTAATCATTAAGGGGTTCCTAGGGTTTAATATTCTGGTAGTCTAGTTTAATTGTTAAACATTATGTTTAATTATTGAATGCATATTAAAATTTTTAAAATTTATATTCTGTTGTGTCACTAGAATCCAATAGTGGTATCAGAGCTACCCTTGATTGATTCAATCAAATATCATGTTATTTTTGTGATATGGATTAGATTCAGTTCAAACTATATCAAAATTAGATTTTCTAATTGATATTTACTTAATGTTCTTGATGTATTTTTTTTATGATAAAATGTTATCAATCCATATTCAAATATTGGATATAAAATTTCATGATCTTTAGACTTGTGAGACAAGTTTAAGTTAGATCCCATGATCCAATTTTTGATGGAATTGAAATCCAGTGCATGTGATGTGCGAAGCCTTGGAATGCTACATATGGATGTACATTGCCAAGACTTAGGGTTATTGCATTTGATACATTTACCAATGATCCAAGGGCCGACCACCATATTATCGAGCACTCACCATTATGGGTTGATCATTTTGGTTGTTGCCCGAGGTATAAAATTTGATCATGGAAAAGATGCATCAGACATGGAATAAGGTTTTTGCCGATGGATTTGTTTAACTATAATTTATTATTCTAATGTGATTAGAGTTAATGATTATAGATTAAATCAAATTCATAGCTCTAATTTAATTAAAATTCATGTTTAATTTAGGTTGATCAAATTATCTTTGACCTAATTCGATTAGGATTTGAGTCATAGTTGATCGAATCTATGTTAACCTAATTGGATTAGGGTCAACCTATGAATTGGTCAACTCAACTCAAATGAATGACAATTGATTGACTTAAAATTAATATTGGGTCAAGTGTTGAATCTGAATCGAAAATCCTAGATGGATCCTGTGACCATAAATTTAAATATCTTTATTGATATGTGTTAGATTTGTACCATAGAAGTCAATTGTTGGCTGACACATTATGTAATTTTGGATCTATACTTGTACTTGTAATTTTTTTATTATCAATAAAGAGCTTTTTCATTTCAATCATTTTTATGTGTCTATGATTTATCCTAGAAATTAACAAAGATGATTTTTTGTATATTCTTAAAGAGTTAAAAATTTGAGACATATATTAATTAGTGGTTAATTTCTAAATGCTTCTGATTAAAGGATCATCACAAAGGACAGGGTGATCAATCTATTTGAGATCGGTGCACAGTTCACCTCTTTTGTGGACAGATAAGTCTCGGATCTGCAGTGTAGAGACACTGGGGTGAAGGTGCAGGTGGTTGTTAGAGAACAACTTGCACTAAGCATGACCAACATGAGAACTACATAGATGTCTACTCACTTGTCAGTGATCTTCTCGATGCTGTAGTGGTGTGAGTGGTCCATTGACCTATAGTATATTAGCTATTTACAGCGAGCCTACTAGGTTTGACTGCACATTCCCTTGGTCCCTAGTCATTTGGGTCTTTGCTGTGTATGTTGGCTTTAGTAGGTTCAGGTTTGCTGTTTGGAGTAGGATGCACCTAGATGGGATCTATCGATCTCGATAGAAAAGAAGAAGTCCTATATGATTTGTGAGACTGAGTTTAGAAAGTCTTTGACCAAAGTAAGTATGAATACTGAAAAAGAGTTTCCACGGGATTCACAAATGAACTCGAGTCGAGCCAGTCTAGCATATGACTGACGATGGGGTTTGATGAGCTCTTCATGATCTCCGTCAAGTCGGGACTCATGATAGAAGGACTGAATCATACGATAATTATATCTAAGAGTTCGTACTTTCATTCTACTAGATTATCACTATATACTATTAGGTGTCACTAGTGGATTGTGAGACTCATCGGGCATCATCTTAATGATCGATGGCCCTCAAAGGGTAGAATTAAAAATATTTCAATCCATCAAAAAGTATTTCGATGATATTGTGACAGAGATCACAATATATCTCACTACCAGATAGAATGAAACCTATGGGGTCACACATAATGAGATTTAATCTCAAATTTACCAATTGAGCTTATGAAGTTTCTATTGGGTTAGGATTTATTGAGATCCTATTAGATTTATAAGAACTATGCTAGCACATAGTTAAACCTAATTCTTCTTGAGACTTTGATTCGATCAAGTCCATAGCCTTGAACTTAACCTAAATCCATTTGGATTTAATTGGACTCTTAATTGTGAGTCCAAGAGAATTTGATTAAGTCAATTAGTTGGCATAATTATCCTAACATTATCTCTTTTTTATTTCCTGATTATCTCTAAGTGTGCATGTGGAATAGATAAAATATTGAGTGGCGCATCTTTTTCTTTTTGAAAAATTTTGGGCATCAAATTCTTGGGGCCCACCCCCTCTTATGTGTCATGGCATGGAGGAGAGAGAGTGGGGTCCACACTCCATCTCTTTTATCTAGAGATCCCTTTGTGGGGCGTCAAGAGTTGGCACCCCAACTACCTGACATATATTCTCATGATGCCTCTTGTACATGCTTAAAGGGACTGATTAATTACCATTTATATCTGATTTTATTTGGCATAAATCAGATTACAAAGTTAGAGGATTCTTGTAAGATAAGAATCTACCTTCTTAAGTTGATTGGATTCCTCATATGTGTTAGAGGCAGTGTCTTTTTAAAGGAAGGACTTTAGGGTTTCTAAAGTAGTTGAATGTTTGATCAAAAAACCTCCTCTCTCCCTTCTCCGTGCCTCCTCTCCTCCCTCTCTTCATTTTCACATCCAAAAGTTGGATGTCTCTCTTCCACACACCCAAAAGTAGAGTTGGTGACTTAGATATTGTAGTTCAAGGAGAAGAAGAAGAAGGCTGTAGATCAAGAAGTTGATCTTGCAGTTAAGATCAAAGGAGTTGATCAAAGTCTTCAAGGCCAAAATTCTTCTTGAGAAGAAGAATCTTCTATGAAAAGAAAAAAGTTTGAGATAGATTCTGGTAGATACCCGTAGAGGTCGAACACGTGTGCAGCTCAACCTTCTACGAATCCGAGATCATTAGAAGTGGTAAATATCTACCTGCGCCAAGGTAATGAGATCTGTTCTCGTAAATTTTTTTAAATTTTAGATTGATGATATGTACTTTCTCTTGGGCTTGGGTAGGTTTATATTTGATCTATAGCATGTGGAGTTAAAGGGTTTAACCCGTTTTGTTTTTCGCTGCCCATTTTCAAAGTTTTGAAATCAACACATACTGCCTACCTGATTTTCTAACTGTGGTATCAAACCCACAGATTTTGAAAATACATATGATCTGATTTTTAGATTAGATCTAAAAATTTGAATGATTTAAAATCAATTTTATGCTGATATAAGGTTGTCCTGATTTAGGATTTACATCCTATATTACAAAGGTTGTCCTAGCACAAGATTGATCATTTTTGAAAACTATTTTTGAAATAATTAAATCAAATCTTTTAGATCTGAAAATTAATATATGTGATATGTTTAATTTATATTTAGATTTAAAATTAGAATGATTAAAAGCTCACATCAAACTGATATAAGATTGTCCTGATATAGGGTTTACCCCCTATATTGTAAATGTTGTCCTAGTTTTATGTGAATCAATTTTTGAAAAGGTGTTTTCAAAATATTTTGATCATTATTTCAGATCTGATTTTATACATATTTGATATGTGTAAATTTAGTTTTAGATCTGAAATTATTGTATATATGATACATATTTGATTTAGACCTGAAACTATATATATTCGATATATGAAACTAGATTTAGATCTGAAATAGTTTCAAGATCATAAGCCATTAATTGCATACAATGAAATATAATCTAAAAATTATTTTAGATCTGAAATTATATTATTGCATATGGATATAGGTTGAACAAATTAGATCTATGTGAACAAATTATAATTAGGGTCTAATTGATTAGATCAGGCTAGAACCCATCTTCGATTTTGAGCAGTTGATTAAACCTAATAGATGGATGATTAGGATTAGATCAAAGGGGCTCAAAGTTGATTTTAATTGTAGTTGGTCACATTGATTCATATTTTGATGTGAGTTAATTGACTTAAGATCGAATTTGGCTCAGTGGTTCGGGCCCATTTCAATAGGTTAATCTAATCGATTCTAATCGATCAATTTGGTGTCTAAGACAAGTATTTAGATAGTGATTATTTAATTGGTTCTATTATCTGACCTGATCAAGTTTGATTGATTTCTAAGGAAAGCAATGGGGGGACCCCACGTATCTTAACTTACCTGGCCATCTTGGGAGATTCAATTTTATGTTAGGTTACTTGTTGACTCGAGTTCATCCATGCCAATTAGGATGGTTAGATATATTGATGTGCTGACCTGATTTAATCAGTCAAATGTCAGATCCACTGGTTTAGAAGAGACTTAAACCCAAATCTCCTCATTAAATATTAAGTCTAGAAGTCTTCTATCATTGTAGAGATGCGGGTGCCTTCTTGATGTTGATCATTCTCGACTGGTTACAGTGGTTCGATTACATCAAAAAGGTACAACCACCCTATTAATATTTGATGTCCCGAGGTAGAGATGGGGTTGGGCCCAATAACTGTTAGGTGAGGGTCCCAATGACGGTTTTGCACTTGCTGGTGAACGATGGGTCTGACTCAACTAAGAAATGTGCCAATAACTATTAGATGAGGCCATAAGACTTAGAGACCAAGCCCACTGCATCTTGCTTAGTGAAGCAATGGACAAAGTGTTGTCCGCTCATCAGTTTGTACTCACCAATAACTATTAGGTGAGGTGTGTATAGATTAATGGGACTGTAGTATCCATTTGAAACTGATCGTGTATAGATTTTTATTTCTCCATCTGAGGAGTTTGGGAGATTCAAAGAAATAGTGAGAGTCTTTGTTTATTTTTAAAGTTTCTAAAATAAATAATTTTATAAGTACAAAATCTAACTAGAAACTATTCTCTCTATAGATAACCATGTCGAGTTCAAACTCCTTAGTCCGAATCCTTGATACAAATAGGTTGACCGTCACCAATTACAAAGACTAACTCTAAAATTTGAGAATTATTCTCAATTTTGAAAAACTCACACATGTCCTCGATCAGGAAGTGCCTGCGTTATTAGATGTGTGCCCTAGATGCCAGATTGACTGACACATTCCTGTACAAATCTAAGGGCAAATTTATAATTTTGACTATAAATCAATAAATGGGTTATTCTTCTATCACATTGTGTACATTGTGTCTGTGATACATCCTTTGAGTTAGTAGGAATGTCAATTCATATTTTCAAGAGTTGAAAATTTAAGGCATGAATTTACATAACTAACTCATAAACAGCTCTTGACCATAGGATCATCACGAGGATACATCCTTTGAGTTAGTAGGAATGTCAATTCATATTTTCAAGAGTTGAAAATTTAAGGCATGAATTTACATAACTAACTCATAAACAGCTCTTGACCATAGGATCATCACGAGGATGGTGATCGATCCGAAAGGTTGGTGTACGATCGCTTCCTTAGGGTAGATGTGTCTTGAGTCTATGGTGTGGAGACACCAAAGTGAGAGTACAGATATTTGTTGACAACGAGAGTACTGAGCGTGACCATATCGAGCAGTCATAAGGAAGTCTACCTTCTCGTCGATGACTAGCTCGATGCTGCAATTGTATGTCTAGTTCTTTGACCTGAGGTGCATCGATAGTTCACCTTGAGTGTATTATAGTTTGACTACACGACAACTCGATCTTCTAGCCATTTGAAATCTTGAGGTGTATGTTGGCTGTAGCATATTCATTGTAGGAACTAGGTCGCACCAAGATGGGATCTATCAACCTCGGTAGATGAGAGGAGTAGTCCTATGATGATCGAAAGATCGAGTCCTTAAGCCCATGGCCATGGCAAAGTAAAATAATGGAAAAGAGTTTTCCATTGGAGTTTTACATTGGACTCGGATCGATCGATTGATTCATATGATTGATGTTGGGTTTGACGAGTTCACCTTAACCCTAATTCAGTCGGGACTCATGATAGAGGATCTCAATCACATAGGTAGCTGCATCGATAGGTTCATCTTCAGTTCTGATGGGTTGCCACCATATACTGCTAGATTTTGGAAGTAATTAGAATGATCTTGATGATCGATCATTCTAATTGTCTGAATCAGAAGAGTTCGGTCCATCGAAAAGAGTTTCGATGATGAGATCACGACATGTCTCATTACCATACAGAATTGAATCTAACTGGGTCATACTAACAAGGGTTAGGATCTGGATGTCATCAATTGGGCTAGCCTAATTGATTTGGATTAGATCCAACTAGGTTCAAGGAAATCGTGCTAGCACACAATTGAGCCTAACTTTCTCCTTGTGTAATCTTTTCTGTCTTTACTGAGCCAAACATGATTTGACTCATCCATAGAACTTTGAAAAAAATTTTCTCAATCTAAATGAAGCTTGTCTAGCTCAGAAAAGGCTTATCTTAATTCATGAGATGAATTTAAGACAAGCACCTGCTAATTCCTGTCACCTGCCAATTTCATTTTAGGACATCTGTCAAATGTTGACATATGGGTCTTAAACTGAAGAGAGCTTATTGGAGGATTTTTGTGGAGTGTCTACATGCCAAAACTTAATTGAATTGGGTGCCATAATCAGATTATGGCATGAGCCCAATTGGATTAAAGTGGGTGCCCCAAATGGATAAGAATGAAAGAGTCCTGATAAACATGGACTCTTTGGCGCCACCTTGCTTGTGCTTATCTAAAGTTGATGCCAACATAGGAGAGAGGATGGAGGTTCTTATCTAATATGATCAGATGATATCACTCCACCAATCATATTTTTTTCAAAATTTATTGGAATTTTTTGATTGGTCAAATGATATGGCACTGCGCAGCATACAGGGTCTATAAAATCTCTATCTGTGCCTAGGGTTTAAAAGTTTCTGCCCAATACCCAGCCAAAACGAGAATATTCTCCTCTTATCTATATGCTCCCTGATCTTCTCTCTCCCCTCTTCATGTCCAAAGAGTTGGACATCTATCTGGCAAAGATCCAAGGCGTGGTGATGCCTGGAACAGGAAGGCTGCAAGACATCTTCGACAGGCTGCTGCTCCAACTTCAGAAGGAGTTCTGAAGCACTTCCAAATCAGATAGAGATCTAATTTCTAGAGCATAGATTCATGAGGAGAAGATATTCTAGGTCCTACCCGAGTAGATATTGGTAGAGGCCAGGCACTTGCGTGGCTACATCAGAACCTCAGGCTGTGCTGAGATCATCTACAGGGTAATCAGATTATCCTTGAGGTATTATTTGTTTCTTCATCCCTTTTAGATTTATTTTAGACTTAATATCAGATATATAAATTTGATCTAGAGATTTAGATCTAAAATAAATGTAGGATAAATTTTATTTAAAATTATTCCACCCCAGATTTGATGAAATCTGGAAGATCCTACAAAGGAAAAGGTGTTTTTTCCTTCAACTAGTATCAGAGCCAGGTTTTTGGCTCTATTTCAGATCTAACTTAGATCTAATTTTAATTTTAATTTATTTGATATTTAATAATTTTAGATATCATATCAGATATGATAAGATCTAAAATCAAAAATATTTAAAATTAAATCTAAGAAGATCTAACATGCATGAGATGCATGACTAGACTAGGATTATTTGAATCCATGAACGGTCTTAAGTTTTATGTTTTAATAAGATTAAAATATGAATTAAATCTAATTTATTTTTTATTTTTTTGATGTTATAAGTGTTATAATTAGATCAAAAAATAAAAAATAAAATTTTAATTTTTTTATAAAATTGATCTGTTGCATGCCTAGACTAGTTGTAGAATTGTTCCAGTAACTTGTCTAGAATAGATTTAATTTTGAATAGTTCAATTTAAATCTTATTTTTTAGATATTACATGTGATGTATTAAATCTAAAAGCATGTTAATTAGATCAATTTTTGATACATGAGATGTATGCAAAACATGTATTAGTTAGATCTTAATTGTATATGTGATATGTTAATTTAGATCAAACTAGTTTTGTAGATAAATTTATATTTCTGATTAAGGTGTTCCTCATAGCCGTCTGGTCATAAGAATGAAGTAGAGTTTTAAGACCCTTTCTTCCCATTCAATGGGGTGTTCATATAAGGTGTAGGGGTGCCGCACGTTCATCCTTAATCAGAAATCAAAACTTACTTTTCTGCAAAATTTTAGATCCTGAAACCCTAGGATTTATTTTACATGTTTTATTTATAAATCCAAACTTAATTAATAAATTAAGTTTATAAAATTAATTTGATCTAAAATTGATAATTTTAGATCTAAGATATTTTCATAAAATTGGGTTCGGGCTTGGGTAGCTCAATTAGGTCTAGCGGTTGATCAAATCGAATCCAGAGTTGGTTAGGTGAGATCGTGAAAGCTAATAATTGACCAGCCTAATAGGATAAAGTCTGGGTTAAGGTCGAATCATATTTAGATGTGACTCGATCAAGTTAAGACCTAATTTGGCTCAGAGGTTAGAGCCTGGATTATAGGCTAACCCAATTAGTTCTGGTTTGACAATTTGATGTCTAAGATAAGTTGGACAGATTCGATCGATTAATTTTTAATTGGGAGCTACTCGACTCGAATGCATTCTTGTCGAGTTAATGGCATATCCCTCCCACTGATCTCACTTACCTGGCCATATGTGTTGAATCAGTTCTGATTAGAGGTGGCTAACAATTCGAGCTAACCCATGCCACTAGGTTTGTCATAATTGTTATGACTATGTCAAGTCAAGTTTAATGAGACCTAAATCAAATCTTCCTAAGAAAATATTAAGTCTAGGTCTTCCACCATTGTGGATGTGCGGACCCTTTCCGGGGTTGATTGTTCTCGATTGGTTACAGTGGCTCAATTGCTCCGGGAAGATGCAACCATGTCCATTAGGCATTGGATACTATGGATTAGAGGATGGGTTGGGCTCAATATTTCAGATACAGTGAGGGACCCAATCAGGAATCTAGTTCATGCAAATGGTGGGTTTGGCTTAACTAAGGATTGGAGCAATATTTCAGATACGGTGAGGTTCATGAATTAAAGATCAAATTTTGGGTGCACCATGATTAGAGAATCATTGGACAAGAATTGTCCACTCATTGGTTGATCCATCATCAATAACTGTTAGGTGAGGTGATGAGCCAGTCGATGAGACCGCACCACCCACTAGAATCACTGATCACGGAGATTTTTACATCTCTACCAAGGGAGTGTAGGGATCTGAGAAAATAGTAGGAGCCTAATTTGTTTAAAAATAAAACCCCTAAACAAATTAGTTAAGTCTGATTACAAAATCTAACTAGAAACTTTTGACTCTCTACAAGAAACATGTCTGTCTCAAACCCCCTGACCAAAATACTAGACTCCCACAGATTGACTGGACCCAATTTCAAAGACTGGTTAAGAAACTACAGAATTATTCTGGGTTCTAAAAAATTGACTCATGTCTTGGACCAGGATCCACCTGCCATGCCAGCACGTCCGACTGCTGAACAGAGAGCGTCTCTAAAAAAGTGGACGGATGATGATAATAAAGCAAGGTACTACATGTTGGGTTGAATGTCTGATGACTTGCAGCGCTAACATGAGAACATTTTGACTATCCACTAAATGTTGGCTCACCTACAAGAGTTATTTGGTGAACAGAGTCACGCGGCCAAGTATCAAGTCTGTCAAAGACTTTTTAAGGCCAAGATGCATGATGGAAAGTCAGTCCAAGATCATTGTTTGACAATGATCAAGGATCTTGAGGAGCTTGAGAAGCTCGGTATCATCTTAGACAAGGGTTTTCAGATTGATGTGATCCTTCAGTCCTTGTCCGATGCATATGGTCAGTTCATCATGAACTTCCATATGCATAAGATGCAGTGTACCTTGGCCGAGTTAATGAACATGCTGGTTACGGCTGAGGTTTCCATGAAGGGTTCAAAAGGCTCAGTTCTTACTGTGGAGCAGACTTCTTCCAAGAAAAAGTCTTTTGGAAAGAAAAAGAAGTCTGTGAAGAAGCAGAAGATGGATGGCAAGAAGAAGAAGACAGAACTGAAGAAGAAGGCTGCTGATAAGGGAAAATATTTCCACTGCCAATCAAACGGTCATTGGAAGCAAAACTGTCCTCAGTACCTGGCCACCCTGAAGAACAAGAAGGATGGTCCTTCTAAAGGTATGCTCATTTTAGAATCTAACCTTATGATTTCTTCTGCATCCAGTTGGGTGCTTGACTCTGGTTCTAGTGCTCATTTGTGCACTTCTATGTAGGGTCTTGAGGAGAGCAAAAGACTGAAAGATGGGGAGATGATCCTACGTGTCGGGAACGGAGCCAGTGTTGCTGCAGTGATCGTGGGAATCTACCCTCTGCGATTACCATTAGGATTAGATTTAGTTCTTAGACATTGTTATTATATGCCTGCAGCAAGCAGAAATTTGATTTCTGTTTCATGTTTAGCACAAGAAGGCTATGTGATTAGCTTTCATAAGGACCATTGTAATATTTTTTATGAAAATAATAAAGTTGCAGATGGTTTTCTTATTAATGATCTCTATCAGCTATATATTGATGTATCTGTATTTAATATCAAGTAAAATATGAATGCCATAGGAATTAAAAGGCCTAGAGATAGTCTAAATGATTGGTGTCTGTGGCACCTAAGGCTAGGTCATATAGCGGAAGACAGGGTTAATAAATTGAAAAAATCTGGGCTATTGAGTCTGTTGACTTTTGAGTCATATCCAGTTTGTGAATCATGCCTTCAAGGCAAAATGACCAAGCTCCCTTTTGTGAGACATGGGGAAAGGGCCACAGACTTACTTACCCTAGTACATACGGATGCGTGCGGCCCATTTGATGTGCCAGCTAGAGGCAACTATGTCTACTTCATTACCTTCATTGATGATATGTCTAGGTATGGGTATGTGTTTCTAATGAAACACAAGTCTGAAGCTTTTCAAAGGTTCAAAAAATTCAGACATGAGGTAGAAAAATAAATAGAAAAGCCCATTATGGTTCTTCGATCAGATCGAAGAGGTGAATACCTTAGTCGGGATTTCCTAGACTACCTAAAGACAATGGTATAGTCTCTCAATGGACTCTACCTGGAATGCCTCAACTCAATGGGATTTCAGAATGGAGAAACCAGACCCTATTAGATATGGTCCATTCCATGATGAGCTTCACGGACCTCTCTGAATTTCTTTGAAGACATTGTCTCATGACAGCAATTTATGTATTGAATAGGGTTTCCTCTAAAACCATTCCTACCACACCATATGAGATATGGCATGGTAAGAAGCCAAGTCTGAATCATCTCAAAATTTGAGGTTGTCTGGCTCATGTCAAGAGACAACAGACAGACAAGTTAGAGTTCAGGTCTTTTAGAGCTCGATTCATAGGATATCCTAAAGAGTCATTAGGATACTATTTCTATATTTTGAAAGACCACAATGTGATTGTGAGTCAAAATACTATTTTTCTTGAAAAATAGTTTATTCAAGATGGTGGCATCAAAAAAATAATTAAGCTCAAGGAGAATGTCTCCCAAGAGCAACGAGATAAAGAACCTGAGAAACCTAATCAATCAGAACCAATCTTAACACAACCTCTTCCACCTCGTAGATCGGCTAGGATTTTCCATTCTCCTGAAAGATACTTAGGTACCATACAAAAGGATGTAAAGGAAATATTCCTCACAGGAAATGTGGTTCATGGTGATGATCCCAAGACCTATGATAAGGTGATATCAGATATCGACTTCGAGAAATGGTTAGAGGCAATAAGATCAAAAATTGACTCGATGCACTCAAATCAAGTCTGGACCTTGGTAGATCCACCTAAAGGTATTGCACCTATTGGGTGTAAATAGATCTTCAAAAAAAGATAGGTGCAGATGGGAATGTGGAGACATTCAAGGCTAGGCTCGTAGCGAAAGGTTATAGTCAGTGCGAAGGCATTGACTATCAGGATACCTTCTCGCCCGTAGCCATGCTAAAATCCATCTGCACATTGCTTGCTATTGCAGCCTATTTCGATTATAAAATATGACAGATGGATGTGAAAACAATGTTCTCAAATGGACATCTTGAGGAAGATATCTATATGGAATAGCCGCTTGGTTTCACATCCAGTGATGATGATCACAGGATATGCAAGCTGCAAAGGTCCATTTATGGACTTAAGCAAGCATCTCGGAGCTGGAATACTCGTTTCAATGATGTGATCAAAATGTTTGGTTTCATCAAGAACGAGGAGGAACCATGTGTGTTCAAAAAGGTTAGTGGGAGTGCAGTTGTCTTCCTCGTATTGTACATAGATGATATCCTCCTAATTAGGAATGACATTCTCATGTTGATCTCAGTCAAAGTATGGTTGTCTAAGGAGTTCTCTATGAAAGATCTAGGAGAGGCATCCTTTATACTGGGTATTAAGGTCTATAGAGATAGACCAAATAGGATGCTCGGACTTTCACAGAAGATGTACCTAGAGGAGGTGCTAAAAAAGTTTAGCATGAAAAACTCCAAAAGAGGTTTATTACCTTTTAGACATGGCATTCATCTCTCCAAGAAGATGTGCCCTAGCACACTTGAGGAGATTGAATGCATGAGCAAGATCCCTTATGCTTCGACAATAGGGAGCCTCATGTATGCCATGCTATGTACATGACCTGATATAGCCCATGCTATGAGTGTCACAAGCAGATATCAGTCGAATCTAGGCGAAGAGCACTAGACTTCTGTGAAATGTATCCTTAAGTACTTGAGAAGGACTAAGGATATGTCTCTAGTCTTTGGGAATGGACAACTCCAGATTCAGAGATATACAGACTCAGACTTTATGTCTGATATAGATGATCGAAAGTCAACATCTGAGAGTCTGTTCATTTGCAATGGTGGTGCAGTCAGCTGGAAGAGTTCCAAGCAAACAGTGATTGCTGATTCCACCATGGAGGCAGAGTACATTGCTGCATCGAAAGCTGTAAAGGAGGCATTCTGATATAAGAAGTTTATCGCAGAGCTTGGAGTGATGTCATCAGATGCCATACCTCTTTACTGCGATAATAATGGCACCATAGCCCTAGCTAAGGAGCTAAGATCTCACCAGAAGTCCAAGCACATCAAGCGACGATTCCATTTGATCCGTGATTACCTCGAAAAGGGTTATGTCGAGGTCAAGAGAGTCGACTCCACAGACAATGTGGCAGACCCGCTGACTAAGCCATTGGGCCAGCAAAAGATCGAAGCCCACCTTGAGAAGATGGGACTTAGATATGTAGCCAATTGGCATTAGGTCAAGTGGGAGTTTGTTAGATGTGTGCCCTAGATGCCAGATTGGCTGACACATTCCTGTACAAATCTAAGGGCAAATTTATAATTTTAACATAAATCAATAAATGGGTTATTCTTCTATCACATTGTGTACATTGTGCCTGTGATACATCCATTAAGTTAGTAGGATTGTCAATTCATATTTTCAAGAGTTGAAAATTTAAAGCATGAATTTACATAACTAACTCATAAACAGTTCCTGACCATAAGATCATCATGAGGATGGTGATCGATCTGAAAGGTTGGTGTATGATCACTTTCTTAGGGTAGATATATCTTGAGTCTACGGTGTGGAGACACCAGAGTGAGAGTACAGGTATTCGTTGAGAACGAGAGTACTGAGCGTGACCATGTCGAGCAGTCATAAGGAAGTCTACCTTCTCATCGATGACTAGCTCTAAGCTACAGTTGTGTGTCTAGTTCTTTGACCTGAGGTGCATCGATAGTTCACCTTGAGTGTGTTATAGTTTGACTACACCACAACTTGATCTCCTAGCCATTCGAAATCCTGAGGTGTATGTTGGCTATAGCATATTCATTGTAGAAACTAGCTCACACCAAGATGGGATCTATCAACCTTGATAGATGAGAAGAGTAGTCCTATGATGATCGAAAGATCGAGTTTTTAAGCCCATAGCCATGGCAGAGTGAAATAATAGAAAAGAGTTTTTCATTGGAGTTTCACATCGAACTCGGATCGATTGATTGATTCATATGACTGATATTGGGTTTGACGAGTTCACATTAACCCTATTCAGTCAGGACTCATGATAGAGGAACTCAATCACACAGGTAGCTGCACCGATAGATTCATCTTCAATTCTGATGGGTTGCTATCATATACTGTTAGGTGTCACTGGTAGATTTTGGAAGCAATTAGAATGATCTTGATGATCGATCATTCTAATTGTCTGAATTAGAAGAGTTCTGGTCCATCGAAAGGAGTTTCGATGATGTCGATGATGAGATCATGACATGTCTCATTACCATACAGAATTAAACCTAATTGGGTCACACTAACAAGGGTTAGGATCTGAATGCCATCAATTGGGCTAGCCTAATTGATTTGGATTAGATCTAACTAGGTTCAAGGAAATCATGCTAGCACACGATTGAGCCTTACTTTCTCCTCGTGTAATCTTTTCTGTCTCTACTGAGCTAAATGTGATTTGATTCATTCAGAAAACCTTGAGAAGGTTTTTCTTAGTCTAAATAAAACTTATCTAGCTTAGAAAGGGCTTGTCTTAATTCATGAGATGAATTTAAGACAAGCACCTGCTAATTCCTGTCACCTACCAATTTCATTTTAGGACATCTGTCAAATATTGACATATGGGTCTTAAACTGAAGAGAGCTCATTGGAAGATTTTTGTGGAGTATCCACATGCCAAAATCCAATTGAATTGGGTGCCATAATCAGATTATGGCATGAGCCCAATTGGATTAAAGTGGATGCCCCAAATGGATAAGAATGAAAGAGTCCTGATAAACATGGACTCTTTGGTGCCACCTTGCTTGTGCTTATCTAAAGTTGGCACCAACATAGGAGAGAGGGTGGAGGTTTTTATCTGATGTGATCAGATGACATCACTCCATCATGCAAAATTTTTCCAAAATTTATTAAAATTTTTTGATTGGTCGAATGATGTGGCACTACGCAGCATACAGGGTCTATAAAATCCCTGTCTGTGCCTAGGGTTTAAACATTTCTACCCAATACCTAGCCATAACGAGAATCCTCTCCACTTCTCTATGTCCTACCTGCTCTCCTCTCTCCTCTCTTTATGTCCAAAGAGTTGGACGTCCATCTGACAAAGATCCAAGGTGTGGTGATGCTTGGAACAGGAAGGCTGCAGGACATCTTCGACAGGCTGCTGCTCCAACTTTAGAAGGAGTTCTGAAGCACTTTCAAATTAGATATAGATCTGATTTTTGGAGCATAGATTCATGATGGGAAGACATTCCAAGTCTTGCCCAAGTGGATACCAGTAGAAGTCGGACACTTGCGTGGCTACATCAGAACCTCAGGCTGTGCTGAGATCATCTACAGGATAATCAGATTACCCTTTAGGTATTATTTTTTTCTTCATCCCTTTTAGATTTATTTTAGACTTAATATCAGATATGAAGATTAGATCTAGAGATTTAGATCTGAAATAAATATAGAATAAATTTTATTTAAAATTATTCCACCCCAGATTTGATGAAATTTGGAAGATCCTATAAAGGAAAAGGTATTTTTTCCTTCATGCGTTACCTATTCGCCCATCCGCTGATCCACGAGCTGCACTTGAGAAGTGGATGGATGAAGATAACAAGGCAAAGTGCTATATCTTAACATCCATGTCCAATGATCTTCAGCAATAGCATGAAGATATGAGGACTGCCAGGGAGATGCTGGTTCATCTGTAAGTGTTGTATAATGAACAGAGTCGCACAGCTCACTTTGAGGTCTCCCGGAGACTTTTCAGAGTGAAGATGCATGATGGGCAGGCCATCAATGATCATTGTTTGACAATAATCAAGGACATAGAAGAGCTTCAAAAGGTCGGGATGAACATGGACAAAGAATTGCAGGTGGATCTGATCCTCCAGTCTCTTTCTGATTCATATGGATAGTTCATCATGCACTACCATATGAATAAGATTGATGCTACTTTACCAAGGTTATTGAATATGCTGGTGACTACAGAGGGCACCTTGAAAAGTTCAAGGGGCATAGTTTTGGCTGTGGAGCGGGCTTCTTCTAAAAGAAAATCTTCTTTCAAGAAGAAGAAAAAGCCCGCAAAGAAGCAGAAGAACGAGGCTAAGCCCAAGAAACAGGTTTCGAAGAAGGCTGACGATAAAGAAAAATATTTCCATTGCAATGTCGAAGGCTACTAGAGAAGGAACTATCCGGCCTACTTGATGATTGTCAAGAGCAGGAAGAAAGATGGACCTTCTGAAGGTATGTCTGAGTTGCTTATTATTAAAACTAATCTAACGATTTTTTCTTCTTCTAGTTGGATTCTTGATTCTGGTTCAAGTGCTCATTTGTGCACTTCAATGCAGGGTCTTTAAGAAGTTAGGGGGCTGAGAGAAGGCGAGATCACTCTCTAGGTCAGCAATAGAGCAAGGGTTGCTGTTGTAGTCGTTGGGATCTACCTTCTACGATTACCGTTAGAATTTAGTTTGCTTTTGAAAGATTGTTTTTATGTACCTGTAGCCAGTAAAAATTTGATTTCTATCTCTGTGCTGATATAAGATAATTATAATTTTTATTTTAATAAAGACATGTGTTCTATTTATTTTGAAAATAAACTTGTAGCACGTGCTTTCTTGATTGATGATATTTACTATTTGCATACGGATGCAAGTGTAAACATTAACAAGTAAATAGTGAATGCCATAGGGTATAAGAGATCTAAAGATAGGATCAGCCAAAAGTATCTATGGCACCTTAGGCTAGGCCATATTGGAGAAGACAGACTTATCAAATTGGAGAAAGATGATCTTCTTGGACCATTGACTTCTGAGTCTTATCTAGTCTGTGAATCGTATCTTCAAGAAAAAATAACCAAGCTGCCCTTTGTGGGACAAAAGAAAAGGGCCACTGAGATATTAGCCCTGGTACACACTGACATGTGTGGTCTATTTGATGTACAAGCCAGGAGTGGCTATATCTACTTTATAACCTTTACTAATGATTATTCAAAGTATGGGTTCGTGTATCTGATGCACTGAAAGTCTGAAGCTTTTGAAAAGTTCATAGAATTCAGACATGAAGTAGAAAAATAGACCGAAAAACTTATAAAGGTTGTTCGATCAGATTGAGGAGGGGAATACCTTAGTGGAAAATTTTGGACCTATCTCAAAGATAATAGCATAGTCTCATAGTGGACACCTCCAGGGATGCCTCAGCTCAATAGGCTATCTGAAAGTCAGAATCAGAACCTATTAGATATAGTCTGATCTATGATGAGCTTCACAGACCTTTCTGATTTTTTCTAGGGACATCCTTTGCTTTCTATGATTCATCTCTTGAATCGAGTTTTTTCTAAATCCGTTCCTACCACACCATATGAATTATAGCATGGTAAGAAGTCAACTCTTGGGTACCTCAAGATTTGAGGATGTCCAACCTGTATCAAGCGACAGCAGGCGGACAAGTTAGAGGCTAGGTCCTTTAGGGCTCGTTTTATAGGGTATCCTAAGAAAACCATGGGATACTACTTCTATCTTCTTGAGAATCACAATATGATTGTCAGCCGCCATGCCGTCTTCTTGAAAAAAGAGTTTATCCAAGATGGAGGCAGTGGGAGGAAGATTGAGCTCGAAGAGAAAGTCTCTGAAGAGCATAGAGTCCAAGAATCTGAACCCAATAATGAGCCAGTAGATGTGATACTTTTACCTCGTAGATCAAGTAGGATCTCCCATCCTACTGAAACATACTTAGATATTCTTATAGAGGATTTAGAGGAAGCATTCATTTTGGGGGATAGGGACATTAGGAATGATCCCAAAACCTACGATGAGGCAATGTTAGATGTAGACTCCGAGAAATGGATGGATGCAATGAAGTCAGAAATTGACTCCATGCATTCCAACCAGGTTTGGTCCTTAATAGATCTATCTGAAGATTTTGTACCTATTAGGTGTAAATGAATTTACAAAAGGAAGATTGGATCGGATGCTAAGATAGAGACTTATAAGGCAAGGCTAGTCGCGAAAGGTTATACTCAACGCGAAGGTATTGACTATCATGAAATCTTTTCATCCGTAGCCAAGCTGAAATCCATCCGTACTCTGCTTGCCATAGCAGTATTTTATGATTATAAAATTTGGTAGATGGATGTAAAAATTACCTTCCTAAATGGATATTTTGAGAAAAATATCTACATAGAGCAGCCTCTGGGTTTCACGTCCAGTGATAGTGATCACAAGGTCTGCAAGCTGCAAAGATCCATATATGGACTCAAGCAAGCATCTCAGAGTTGGAACACTCATTTCAATGATGTGATTGTTGGGTTCCAATGATGCAGTGAAATATACATTTCAAAAATTTTAAACATGCATTCAATAATGGAAATAAGGTTTAACATTTAAACACAACCACCAAAACTCAAAAACCCTAGGAACCCCTTGATGATTACAATCAAACCACAAAATCAAGCATATGAGGAGAAGACCAAAAGTCATATGCCACCATGAAGACCACAAATTGGTGATTTTGAAAACTCTATGAGACTCCAAAGCAGAAGCCCTCCAATGGTGATCCACACAAGATTGATTAGGGCCCTTCCCAACTCGTCATAGTGCTGCAGCCTTCTTCGCAAGTATGCTATCGATCGTCTTTCACAAGAACTCATTACACCATTGCTTGTATGCCTTCATGACCTCCACTAGGACCACTCTAAGAATCTTCTTCCAAAGTATCACACCACACTCTAATCAGATTTTATGTTCAACACATGAACAATCTGATTTTAGGACAAGTATCTCATACTTTTCTTTTTTCTTTCTCTCTTCCTTTCTATTTTTTTCTTCCCTTTTCATTTCTATTTTCACTTCAGAATTTTACCATCACTTCCTCATCTAATCTCACATCCAAAACAGATTTTGGATAGATTTTATGTCATATGGGGTGCCCCTTAAATAAGGGATGAAGAGGCACCACACAAGACACCAAGGGACGCCAACTCTTGACGTCCCATCTTTCTTACATGCAAATATAAATTTTTAACATGTAAACCCAATGAATATAGTATGGAATAGGAAGTGTTTCATCTACAAGAGGACTCCTTCTTTGCCAGAAAAAATCTGAATGCCACAAAATGGTGCATGGAAAGGGAGAATGCATGGAATTAAAGAGTCCATGACAAGATGGACTCTTCCACATTCCATGCACAAAATATGGGTGTCCCTTCTAATATTTGGAGTGGAATTCCTTCCAAGAGAAGGATTCTTCTTCTGCTTCCATGCTCCAAAATCCAAGCATCATCTCATGACACGAGGTTATTAAAAGGAATGCGTGAATGATTAAAGGAAGAAAAGAGTTTGATGTGAATTAGACTCTTTCAATTCATCGCCCAAATTTACAAGGGACGTCTCCTTTATTTTTAACATGGAGTTCCTTTCAAGAGAAGGACTCCACCATATCTTCCATGTCCCATATCCCAATGGCTCCATCTGATGGCACAAAACATAAAGAGATGTAAGGAAATTAAGATACCACATTAAGAAGGACTCTTCCTTCTTAATGCCAAAATAAATGGGGCGTGTAAAATTTATTTGGGTATGGCTTTTGGCATGGAGGAGACTGGTTCCATGTGAAACACTTCTACAAAATCAGATAAAATCAATTAATTAATTAAATGGTTCAAACCCAAACACATTGGGTCAAAGCAACAAGACTAGGTTAGCACAAACACCTTTGCACTAAACCCAATTGGGAACTTGGGTTAATTCATGTGCTAGCAATTTAATTAACCCATTAAATTTATAAAAAATTTAAATTAATTAGATTAAGATCAAATTTTTATTATGTGTGACCCATTAGGTTCTAAATCTAGCCCGCAAGGGATCCAAAATCTCGACGTAATCTTAATTCGATTGGATTAGGTCAGCTCGAGAGTCCCAATCAATTAGGACTCTTCCTAATTGATTCTCAAATTAAACTCTTTTAATTTTGAAGAATCCACAAGTCAAGATTGATGTCTAACAATGTGTCATGACTATCTAAAAGATTTAAAATTTGATAGAAATACCAAAATTATCCTTCCATGATGAGTTACCGTGCAATTCAATCCTTCGATCACACAACATTCTGGAAAAGCCATGGGTATGAAAATATGTCAAATCCAAATACCTAACCATATGTATCTCGATTAGATGATGATGACTCAATTGATGAATCAGTAAAAATTATTTCTACTGTTCATCCCTGCTCTGGCCAGAGACTTTCAGAGTCACTATCCTATGAGATCACATAGGATGTTCTCTCCTCTTACAAGAAGTGATCGATTTCTTGTTGACCACTCACAACCTCCATACACACTTTGCCATACCCAGAATATGTTGGAAAATGTATCCCAAAAAGCCAATCGTCAAGCTGTTGATGGTTGAGCAACCAAGTATTGTAATTGATTTGTTAATAAATAAAATATATTTGGTATTTTCATCATAAGCTTTCATCTTCTAATGAACTCCGTTGTTATGATGAAGTCCTTAGAACTATTTAGATTCGATAAAGAGAGGATTTATCGATTAGTCCTTAAAACAGTTCACGACCAAATGATAGGCTGTTAATAAGGACAACAGCTTCTATCGAGCATAGGTCGCTGTAGGCCATATGGGTTGGTTGTCCTCTTAACCAAGGAGTGTGGAGATACTGGTATGGCATACAGGTGAGATGTAAGGGTACATCATCATTGAACGTGACCAACTCCAGAGTATTCTGCTGTCGAGAATGTCTCTGATGGGATATAGGTATAAGTGTCCCTTAGACTTGAGATCGCCTCAGTGACTTGCAAGCAACTCACTGTGCTTTGGTACTGGACTAACTGAATTTCTAATTCAGGAACGGAAGGCTTCTGGGCACAGTCAAGTACTTGCGAAGTCAGAGTGTGATCGAGATGGGATTGACCACTCCAAGAGTTGGAGAAGAATGAGTCGCTGTATTTCAATTTAGCAAAAGCTTGGCCAGGGTATTCCATCAGATGGATTTGATATTTTGAAATACAATGTGGACAACCTGATCAGAGTTGACAGTTGAGCTCTGGGGTGTCCTATGATCATTTTGGTCAAGGGGATGAATTATATGAAAACTATATCCGCATGGGTTCTAAGGATGTTGTTCTACACATTCGACCTATCCGGTCGTCGGGTACCATTGCTAGATGGTCACTTCAATTGGGATAGAAATTTGTTCCTATGCTACCGGCTTAGGTTTGGACCTATGAGGTCACACACATTAGAGTTCATGATCCGATCAGATGGTTGATCAACGATTAAGAATCGTTCTAGGGTTAAATGATCAATACGATTGACATTTAATCCAGTACAAGTGTTGCAGGAGGATCGATTAGCAATTTGATTACTAATTGGCTTAATTTGATTAAGCCAATGGGCTGAGATTAAGTCTAATTAAATATAATTTAATTAGATTTATTTTGGGCTTGATTGGATCAAGTCCAATTGGTTTATTGGATAAGCCAAGTGCAAGGAAAAACTAGTCCTAGTTCAACTAGGACTTGGGTCAATCTAATTTCTAATTTGATTAAAAAATTAAATCAGATTTAAATATAATTTAATCTGATTAAATTAGGTTCTTAATTGGGTTAAGACTTATTTTAATTGGGTTGATCTAATTTTAATTTGATTTGATTTGGAAAACCAAATTAAAACAAGTTATGAGACAGAATCCTAGTAGGACTAGGATTCCACCTTGCGCCACATAAACCTTCTCCACGCCCTCTCTCTTATTCAATGCCAATCTCCACTTATTTTGTGTGACAAAATCCCTCTCTCAGATTTCTCCCACGTGCACAAAAGGTCTCCTCTCTTCTTTCTTACATGGAAGGTGGTTTGGATCAAATCTAAAAGGAATAAGTTTGGATTTCGAATTCTATGAGATAGAGTTTTAGAAATCCAAAACTCTTTCAATTTTGCACCGAATTTATCCAAATTTTTTTTGGAATTTTCGTGGCTTTTAGGGTTTATATTGTACACCCTTTGCTGGTGATCCATACACGAAAATATGGAGGAGGTGCTCAAGAGTTGGGCGTCCCTTAACTTGCCATGTTTGGATAAGCCTTGACTAGGTGTTTGACCTAGACAAGGACTCTATCATATCTCTCTATATAAGATGAGTTTCTTCATGAAAAATTAGGGAGAGATAGAGATTTGAGAGACCTTTGTTTAATCCAAAAATCAGAGAGAAATATCTTTGGGTCATGGAGATATAAAAGATGCAAGTTTGGGTGTCTAGAGAAAAAAACGTGAAGAAGAAGAGGGTCTTCTTCTTGGGTTTTTGTTTTCACATCTTTCCTCCCTCCATCTTGAGTTTCCTGAGAGTGTCTCAGATCTGAAACTCCTCCTTCTACTTTTCATCTTTGAAAGAGTCCAAATCAAGAAGAAGGAGGTACCTGATCAACCATCAAAGAAGGATCAGCGCAGTACTAGCATACTGTGCTGATTTCCTGAAGCAGGACTTCTGATCGAGATTCGTGGGCTCGTGTGGATGACTCCTAGAGGCCGGATGCGTGTGCGGCTTGCAACATCATCCTCAAGCCCAGATCAGCAAGGTTAGAATGTCTAACTTGCAAGGTAATATATCTGATCTATTTTTTAATACATACATTAGATGTAGTATAGAAACATGTTGATATGATCAACATGTAGTTCATGCTATATTTATATATTTTAATTTCTGATTTAATGCCATGTAATAATCATGTAATAGGATCTTAGATCTAAAGATTTTTTGATCTTAGAAAATAAATTTTTGATTTATTTTAGTCTTCCGCTGTATGATCTTGAAAAAATTTCAAGATCTAACCCTCTTTTTCAAGATCTAACCCTGAAACCCTAGATATGGTTCCTACAATTGGTATCAGAGCCAGGTTCTTTATTACATGATTATTTATACATGCTTAGATTATTTTTTAGATTAGATCTAATTTATAATCTGATTATTAAATCTGAAATTAAAATTTTAGATCAATCACAAACTGCAAGGTTGTCCTGCTGTAAGGTTTACCCCTTACAGTGCAAAGGTTGTCCTAGTTTGTGTAGATCTATCTTTAATCATAAATTTATTAGATATGATCTAGATTAAATTTATGATTTATTAGATTTAAAAGATGTTTAAATCTAAAATAAAATCTCTTTGTTAATAATTTTTGTGCAAAGAAATTTTTTAAAGTTGAAATTGTTTCAATTACATGAACCTGTTTAGATTAGATCTAAAGTAGTTTCATGTTTATTTCACTTGCATCTTGATTATGAATCAAACATGCAATATGGTTGGTAGAATCATATTGTAAAATTGTTTTATAAATATGAAAATTATTTTTTGAAAAGCCGAACCCAACCCTCAGCCCAAAACTTAATTAAGAATTAAGAAGTTGTTTGATTAGGTTCTAGGATTGTGAATTGAAGAACCTAAGACACAAATCATAACACATTGGGTTAATGGGTTAGTGGGAATTAGGTCCATTAATTGGGATAGACCTATGGTTAGATTAAAGATGGACTTAATTAGAGAATTGACTAAATCTAATCAATTGTTGTCTTAGATTAGGTCAAGGATTCTCTAGATCAATTACAATAGTTGTAGTTGGTCAAGTCCATGTCTTTAACGAGAACCAAATGGACTTGATTCTTGGCTAAGCGGTCTAGCACGAACTGTTAGTTTGATCTAATCGAAACTAATTAAACCAGTTGGTGTCTAAGGTAAACCAGATCGGTGGTTTTTAATTGGGAGCCCGCTTACCTGGCCATTTCTGATGGTGTCTAAGGCAAGCTTTGGCAGACCCTCCCACTGATCGAACTTACCTGGCCTCTTGGTGAAATTATGTTTTGATCGGATCACTTGACTATTCGAGCTGACCCATGTCAGCTAGGTAAATCAGTGTGACTGATTTAGGTGCTCCTAGACCAGCCCTGGTCTCCCTTAAGCTGACTTGGTGAAGCCAGTGGGAGGATCATGATAAGCTGGTTCATCTGACCTCATCCTCTATATTATTTAAATCCTCTAAAATTATTAGGTCCTTAAAATGATAAAGTTATGGAGATAACTGAGTCATAGCCTCCCATTAAGGTGTTTGATAATGAGTCCATGAACTCAATAATCATTGCAGACCCAAAGGCCTGGTGCTTGTTGACTAATAGAATTATCACTCATCATATGACGACTTGGAAGTATCTCTCTAATGGTGGTTAGGTGAGCCAACCAAAGTTGGGCTTAATCATTCGTTGGTTAGATACACCAAGTATGATCATGTTAATGGTTGGACCTAACTGGATCCTTACAGTGGAGGCCAAAGCCTACTGATTAGGTTTCTGGGGCAAAATTAAAATTACTAGAAATTGTTTAGAGAAACAATTGGTTATGAACCTACCCTTAGATGTACATGGGTTGGCCAACCAAAGTTGGGCTTGTGTGCAGTCTAAGTGGATTCTAGTACCCGCTAAGGAATTAGGGTAATTCCTCGAATTGAAGGTAGAGGCTACCAATTCGAATAAAATAGTGGGAGAAACTTTTTGATTAAAGTCCAAATCTTTAGGTTTAATGAATCAATTACTAATTAGGTTATGGTTCTCCTTTGTGCAAATATGGCCACTTCCCTATCGCTCCGATCATTGTTGGACAATGATAAGTTGGTGGGATCCAACTTCGGTAGCTGGTACCGAAAGTTGAAGATAGTCCTGGAGTATGAACGGATCCTATATGTGATAATGGATCCTGCACCTGAGGAGCCAACTGTCAATGCACGTGGAACAGTCAGAGACACTTACCAGAAGTGGCTCAGTGACCGGACCACAGTGCGCTGTATCATGCTGGCTGCCATGAGCGATGAGTTCAGTTGCAGATTCGAGATGGCTCAGTCAAAGGACATGCTTCAAGTGTTGGAGGATGCCTTTGGCACACCCGATGATGTGGAGAGGCACAAGACTAGTTGTGCCATCTTCAACGCCAAAATACGGGATGGTTCCTCTATCACTGATCATGTATTGTACATGATTGAGCTGATGGAATGATTGAGCAAGCTTGACTTTCTCTTGCATGAGCAGCTTGGGAAAGATACAATACTGAACTCGCTGCTCAAGTCTTATCTCCCATTCCTCACTCATTATAGAATGACAAAGTCTGAAGTAAACTACTACGGGTTACTGGGGTTGCTTCAGAACTTTGTGAAGGATCACCAACTCCTCAAGGAGTCGGTGAACTTAGTGGGAGGTTCATCTTCTGGTTCTCGACCCTTTGAGAAAGGGAAGAAGAACAAGAAGAAGAAAGTGAAGAAGGTGCAAGTTCAGGCTGGGACATTAGTGCAGAGCCAGACCAAAAAGATCAAGCCTGATAAGAGTCTATTCTACTGGCAAGCACCCTAAATTAGATAGTGTGTCAGATATCTACTTATGGCACTGTAGGCTAGGTCATATAAACAAGAACAGAATAAACAGGTAGACTCAAGAGGGAATCCTCGAAGTCAGTGATTGTGAATCACTTCCAACCTGTGAGTCCTGTCTTCTTGGTAAAATGACCAAGTCACCTTTTACTGAAAAAGGTGAGAGAGCTACTGAGCTCTTAAGCCTAGTACATACTGATGTTTGCAGGCCCATGAGCACCAGTGCTAGAGGTGGATATTTCTACTTCATAACTTTCACGGATGACCTATCCCGATATGGATATGTCTATCTGATGAAACATAAGTCGGATTCATTTGAAATGTTCAAACGATTCTGAAGTGAAGTAGAAAAATAAACTGGAAAGAGTATTAAAACTCTTCGATCTGATCGAGGAGGAGAATACCTTTCGAGTGAGTTTTTCACATATCTAGGAGAGAATGGGATTCTCTCCCAATGGACTCCTCCAAGAACACCACAGCATAATGGTGTGTTTGAAAGGAGGAATCGGACTTTGTTAGACATGGTCCGATCCATGATGGGTTTTTGCTAGCTTGCTGATATCCTTCTGGGGATATGCATTCGAATCGGCCTGTTATCTGTTAAATAGGATTCCAAGTAAGTCTGTAATTAAGACTCCATATGAGATATGGAGAGGGCGTAAGCCAGTACTTTCACACCTTAGGGTCTGGGGGTGTCCGGCCTATATCAAACGATTAGTCACAGACAAACTTGGACCTAGGTCTGACAAATGCTCATTCATAGGGTACCCCAAAGAGACAAAAGGATATTTTTTCTACCATGCTGATGAACAAAAGGTGTTCGTCAGCCTTAAGGCAATCTTTTTAGAAAAGGAGTTCCTTGGTGAAGGAACCGTTGCCTCTAAGGTTGAACTTGATAAAGTTCAACAAGTAGAAGAACTGACACCAATAGCTGAACCTGAGTCGGATATGATTAGATCAGATCCGGAGCCCAATATACCTGTACCATTAAGGTGATCCGGTAGAGTACCGCATCAGCCGGACAGATACTATAGTTTCTTGGTCCGAGACGGTGATCCCATCGAACTTGATGAGAATAATGAGGATCCGATCACCTATATGGATGCTATGCAGAGACCTGATTCCGAGAAATGGCTTGAAGCCATGAAATCCGAAATGGAGTCCATGAAGGTCAACGATGTATGGACATTGGTTGACCCACCTGAAGGGGTTAAACCCATTGGGTGTAAATGGGTCTTCAAAAGGAAGAGGGGCGTAGACGGAAAGGTGGAGACCTATAAAGCCCATCTGGTTGCCAAGGGATATCGTCAACGTTATGGTATTGACTATGATGAGATGTTTTCCCCTGTGGCAATGCTCAAATCCATTCGGATAATGCTTGCAATAGCTGCCCATCTGGATTATGAGATCTGGCAGATGGATGTAAAGACAGCTTTCCTGAATGGAGAGCTGACTGAAGAGGTGTATATGATACAACCTGAAGGGTTTACATCCACAGATGAGTCCAAGGTGTGCAAGCTTCAGAGATCCACATATGGACTGAAGCAAGCTTCTCGGAGTTGGAACATGCATTTTGATAAGGTGATCAAAACGTATGGCTTCATTAAGAATGGAGAAGAGCCCTGCATTTATAAATGGGCAAATGGTCCAGTTATGGTATTCCTTGTCTTGTACGTGGATGACATTCTCTTAATCGGGAATGACATCTCCGCACTACAGGGAATAAAAGTTTGATTGCCATCATAGTTCTCCATGAAGGACTTGGGTGAAGCATCCTACATCCTAGGGATGAAGATCTATAGGGATAAATCTAAAAGGATGCTTGGGTTATCCCAGTCAATGTACATAGACACTGTGCTGAAGAGGTTCAGCATGGAGAATTTCAAGAAGGGCTATCTACTGATAGGCCAAGAAATTTCTCTCTCTAAGAAGGATTGTCTGACAACTCCTGAAGAGAGAGAGCATATGAGTAGAGTCCCATATGCTTCAGCCGTGGGATCTATCATGTACGCCATGACATGTACAAGATCAGATGTGGCATACTCACTAGGAGTAGTGAGTAGATACCAATCTGATCCTGGAGAAGATCACTGGAAAGTGGTTAAAGCCATCCTTAAGTATTTGAGAAATACTAAGGACCAATGGTTGGTTTATGGCGAGTCAGATCTGAAACTTGTGGGGTTCACAGACTCCAGCTTTCCATCTGACCATGATGACAGCAGGAGTGTGTCAGGTTATATCTTTACTTTGAATGGTGGAGCCATCTGCTGGAAGAGTTCCAAGCAGCATACTGTGGCAGACTCTGTTTGTGAAGCGGAGTATATCGTAGCATCAGATGCCGCGAAGGAAGCTGTGTGGCTGAGGAAATTCATCAACGAGCTCGGAGTAGCACCCTCCCTCGATGGTCCAGTCCTGCGCTACTGCGACAGTACTGGTACCATAGCTCAGGTGAAGGAACCCAAAGCACATCAGCGGATGAAGCACATCTTGCACCGCTTCCACCTGGTCCGAGAGATCGTGGATCGAGGTGACGTCGACCTTCAGAAGATCGATGGAAAAGAGAACCTAGCCGACCCCTTCACTAAAGCCCTGGCAATAAAGGAGTTCGACAACCACAAGTCGAAGATGGGTATTAGATACTGTGCCGAGTGGCTTTAGGACAAGTGAGAGTTGTTGGAAAATGTATCCCAAAAAGCCAATCGTCAAGCTGTTGATGGTTGAGCAACCAAGTATTGTAATTGATTTGTTAATAAATAAAATATATTCGGCATTTTCATCATAAGCTTTCATCTTCTAATGAACTCCGTTGTTATGATGAAGTCCTTAGGACTATCTAGATTCGATAAAGAGAGGATTTATCGATTAGTCTTTAAAACAGTTCACGACCAAATGATAGGCTGTTAATAAGGACAACAGCTTCTATCGAGCATAGGTCGCTGTAGGCCATATGGGTTGGTTGTCCTCTTAACCAAGGAGTGTGGAGACACTGGTATGGCATACAGGTGAGATGTAAGGGTACATCATCATGGAACGTGACCAACTCCAGAGTATTCTACTGTCGAGAATGTCTCTGATGGGATATAGGTATAAGTGTCCCTTAGACTTGAGATCGCCTCAGTGACTTGCAAGCAACTCACTGTGCTTTGGTACTGGACTAACTGAATTTCTAATTCAGGAATGGAAGGCTTCTGGGAACAGTCAAGTACTTGTAAAGTCAGAGTGTGATCGAGATGGGATTGACCACTCCAAGAGTTGGAGAAGAATGAGTCGCTGTATTTCAATTTAGCAAAAGCTTGGCCAGGGTAATCCATCAGATGGATTTGATATTTTGAAATATAATGTGGACAACCTGATCAGAGTTGACAGTTGAGCTCTGGGGTGTCCTATGATCATTTTGGTCAAGGAGATGAATTATATGAAAACTATATCTGCATGGGTTCTAAGGATGTTGTTCTACACATTCGACCTATCCGGTCGTCGGGTACCATTACTAGATGGTCACTTCGATTGGTATAAGAATTTGTTCCTATGCTACCGGCTTAGGTTCGGACCTATGAGATCACACACATTAGAGTTCATGATCCGATCAGATGGTTGATCAACGATTAAGAATCGTTCTAGGGTTAAATGATCAATACGATTGACATTTAATCCAGTACAAGTGTTGCAGGAGGATCGATTAGCAATTTGATTGCTAATTGGCTTAATTTGATTAAGCCAATGGGCTGAGATTAAGTCTAATTAAATATAATTTAATTAGATTTATTTTGGACTTGATTGGATCAAGTCCAATTGGTTTATTGGATAAGCCAAGTGCAAGGAAAAACTAGTCCTAGTTCAACTAGGACTTGGGTCAATCTAATTTCTAATTTGATTAGAAAATTAAATCAGATTTAAATATAATTTAATCTGATTAAATTAGGTTTTTAATTGGGTTAAAACTTATTTTAATTGGGTTGATCTAATTTTGATTTGATTTGGTTTGGGAAACCAAATTAAAACAAGTTATGAGACAGAATCCTAGTAGGACTAGGATTCCACCTTGCGCCACATAAACCTTCTCCACGCCCTCTCTCTTATTCAACACCAATCTCCACTTATTTTGTGTGACAAAATCCCTCTCTCATATCTCTCCCACGTTCACAAAAGGTCTCCTCTCTTCTTTCTTACATGGAAGGTGGTTTGGATCAAATCTAAAAGGAATAAGTTTGGATTTCGAATTCTATGAGATAGAGTTTTAGAAATCCAAAACTCTTTCAATTTTGCACCGAATTTATCCAAATTTTTTTTGGAATTTTCGTGGCTTTTAGGGTTTACATTGTACACCCTTTGCTGGTGATCCATGTACGAAAATATGGAGGAGGTGCTCAAGAGTTGGGTGTCCCTTAACTTGCCATGTTTGGATAAGCCTTGACTAGGTATTTGACCTAGACAAGGACTCTATCATATCTCTCTATATAAGATGAGTTTCTTCATGAAAAATCAGAGAGAGATAGAGATTTGAGAGACCTTTGTTCAATCCAAAAATCAGAGATAAATACCTTTGGGTCATGGAGATATAAAAGATGCAAGTTTGGGTGTCTAGAGAGAAAAACGTGAAGAAGAAGAGGGTCTTCTTCTTGGGTTTTTGTTTTCACATCTTTCCTCCCTCCATCTTGAGTTTCCTGAGAGTGTCTCAGATCTGAAACTCCTCCTTCTACTTTTCATCTTTGAAAGAGTCCAAATCAAGAAGAAGGAGGCACCTGATCAACCATCAAAGAAGGATCAGCGCAGTACTAGCATACTGTGCTGATTTCCTGAAGCAGGACTTCTGATCGAGATTCGTGGGCTCGTGTGGATGACTCCTAGAGGCCGGACGCGTGTGCGGCTTGCAACATCATCCTCAAGCCCAGATCAGCAAGGTTAGAACATCTAACTTGCAAGGTAATAGATCTGATCTATTGTTTAATACATACATTAGATGTAGTATAGAAACATGTTGATATGATCAACATGTAGTTCATGCTATATTTATATATTTTAATTTCTAATTTAATGCCATGTAATAATCATGTAATATGATCTTAGATCTAGGGATTTTCTGATCTTAGAAAATAAATTTTTGATTTATTTTAGTCTTCCGCTGTATGATCTTGAAAAAGTTTCAAGATCTAACCCTCTTTTTCAAGATCTAACCCTGAAACCCTAGATATGGTTCCTACAGAATATCCCACACACAACTCAAAGTGGTGTGCTAGGGATTAAACCAAAATAAGAGTCCATGCACATAAGGTACCATGGTGATCTCAAGTCAAAAGATCATATGCACCACTCCCACTGAAGAACCATCTGTCGATAAGCTGTAAGGCTCCATTAGATGTTATTTTATGGGTCAGTTCAGTAAACTTATTCTCTAATGAGCACCTACATCCTTGTATTAGTGTTATCACACAAATGGTTGTGAGATCAACCACCCTCTCCATCGAGCATCATAGGATGTATCAGTCTTATCGGAGTCATTGATCTCCGACTCGATGATCCAATGATTGAAAATATTTTAGATTGGATCTATCAAGATTTTAAATCTCATTGGCATGATCTCATCATGGCCCTAAAATCATTGCCCTAATCTATGGGGTTTATCATAATCATATAAAAATGATACAGCAAATGATAAAACATAATACCTTATATAGATAAAATAACTAATGTCACGCAAATGAGCAGGAAAATAATAAAGAAATATCCCATCGCATCTCCATGCGATTGGCTTATAGGGTACTATTCTTTCAATCTTCCACTTGCACTAAAGCCAATCACCCTTGTACCTAATGCCCATGCAATCAGGATGACGATTACACTACTGCTATGTAAGCCTTAGTGAATTGGTCCTATTATACTGTTCTTAATATTAACTCATTTTATGATCATATCATGAATGAGGTGAAAGTGCCCAGGATGTGCGTTGGTACTCAGTGAGACGACCCCCAACTTAATGATGAACCTTTTATTAGGCAACTTTCCATAGCAATCTTTACTAACAGCAAATCGAGTCTGTTGGGTATAAAATAACCCCAGCCGAAGTTCATAAGAGGCCAACCCTTCCAGGACTCTTCCGGCTTCCGACCTTATGCGGTGTCTTTCTGAACTCCCCCGACCGTCCGAGCTTTCACAGTACCATCCGGACTCCTCCAGCAGTCGACCTTCCACAGTGTCCTCTAGATTCCTCCAATGGACGAACTCCTATCGTACCCTCCAGATTTCTCCAATAATGAGCTCCTTCAGTCGTCATCGGACTGCTCCAAAAGCTCTCTGGGCTTCACTATCAGCCGATTTTCTACAGTGATCGACTACTCTACGAATCTCTTCCAGTCTTCCTCCTATCACGATCGACTTTACTCCGAGCTTCTTCTGGACTTCGTCAATGTCCGGGCTTCTCCAGCAGCAAGACTTCTACAGTAACCAGACTCCATCCAAACTTCTACAGTGGTCGACCGCCTTCTGAATTTCATCCGAGCTTTTACAGAAAGCGAGTTCTATCCAAACTTCTATTGCAAGTAGACTTCAGCCGAGCTTCTACAATAAGCAGTCTCCATCCGGGCTTCCACGGCAACCAGTCTCCATCCGAGCTTCTACAGTAAGCGGCCACCTTCCAAACTTCTGTAAGAACCGGACTCCATCCGAGCTTCTATAGTGGATGGATTCCAGATGAACTTCTACAACGGACGGACTCCAACAGCCAGATTTGTACAGTGACTGACTGTCTCTGGTGTCTTTTGTACCTCTCCAGCCATCAACCTTCAACAGTGCCAACCAAACTTCAACAGTGCCAACCAGACCCCTCCGATGGACCAGGACTCTTCTGGCTTCCGACCTTATGCGGCATCTTTCTGAACTCCCCCGACCGTCCGAGCTTCCATAATTCCCTCCAGACCCCTCTAGCAGTCGACCTTCCACAGTGTCCTTCAGACTCCTCCAGTGGACGAACTTCCACAATGCCTTCCGGACTCTTCTATCGATCAA
Organism: Elaeis guineensis; assembly: GCF_000442705.2. Classification (NCBI taxonomy): domain Eukaryota; kingdom Viridiplantae; phylum Streptophyta; class Magnoliopsida; order Arecales; family Arecaceae; genus Elaeis; species Elaeis guineensis. Next base: position 58,591,014 of record NC_025993.2, read on the forward strand.
CCTTCTATAGCACCTTTTGAATTTCACTATCGGTCGACCTTCTGTCGGATTCCTCATGTAACCAGACCTCTCCAGCGGATAATCTTCAGATAAGCTTCTACATCAGATAAATTATAGACGGACTTCTCTAGCAATCGGACTCCAGTCAGATTTCTCCAATAGAAAGTTTCCATCCGAACTTCTACAGCAGATGACTTTCGTCTGCAGCATCAACGCCTAAGGCACCCAACAACAGTTAATCCATCAACAACCTCGGAAACATCCAAGCTTCTCTTAGATTGCTGAGACAGAGAGCTATTCCGCTCCACCAGATGTCCCAACCGAGCTTCAACCGTCCGGCCCGAACTCTCCGGTAAGTCATGACAACGGACACCACTCCACTCTCTATAACAACCTCCACATGGCCCCACCACTCTCTGGCAAGTCACGACAATGGACACCACTACTCTCCGTAACAAACTCTATATGGCCCCGAACGGCCCACTACCAGGCAGTTACGAATGTCGCTGTCAATCAGTTATGCTCTCCGATCTATAAAAGAGACCCCCCATATACGTTCTCCTCTAAGCTCTAAGCACTATCTCTAAACTCTGCTAAAATCTCATTCGAGTACTCCATTTCTGTTGAAGCAGAGTACTGACTTGAGTGTCGGAGGGTCTTACCAGAGCATCCCCAACTCTGGTTTAGACTTTTCTTGTAGGTCCCGATGGCGGTCGTGATCCCCTCGACTCCAGCTTCTCCGACATCGGCAAAATTCTGCACCAACAGAATTGACGCTAGAGGAAGGGGCTGTGTCTTCGCAGGATCCTTGTTCTTAAAGGAGTACTCAATGGGACTATCTCCGATCATCTTCTTCGACATCTTCTTCTTCTTCTCTGGTCAGATCCCAACTTAATGCCTTCCCGAAAGGCATCCACCAGACGATCTATGACCTCCATGGCTAGATCTCAGCAAGATCTGCTGGCTCCGATCTCATCTCTAATTTCCCAGGCTCCTCCTCCTCTGACAACGGCAGTCGACATGGAGCAGTTCGACCTGCTGGTTCAGCAGGTCAAGGGCCTCACCGAAGCAGTGCAGACCATGCAGCAGTAGCAGCAGCAGCAGCCACGGGCATCTGTGCGGCTGGAAAGAGCATCGTCGGAGTTCCAGAATTCGGCGATCGGGTGGCCCACTTGGGTCAGTTATCTTGTATCCCTCAGAAAGGGGAAGCCGAGGGCGGAGAGCCCTCTGTCTGATCATGATTCCACCCCCGAAGGGTCCCTCCCTCCATTCTGCCAGAAGACCCTCGAGATTCACGATCGAGAGGATCTCCTAGATCAAAAATTCCAAGAGATGAACCGACGGATCAAAGAGCCCCGCCATGCTCCCCCTGCTTATGGTGAGGATATCTGTACTGACCTTCTTTTTTCTCAAAAGATTATGTAGGAACCAATCCCGTCAAACTTCAAGCTCCCCCAATTTGAGAGCTACGATGGGACCTCGGATCTGGTTCACCACCTAGAGGCCTTCCGGATAATGATGCTGGTCCATGGCGTGCCAGACACCATCTGTGCCAAGCTTTCCTATCTACCTTGAAGGGAGCAGCAAGAAATTGGTACTCGATATTGAAGTCGGGTACTATCTTCTCCTTTGTTCAAATGAGCCATCAATTTGTAGCTCATTTCGTCAGCAGCCGACGTCTTCGGAGAGGTTCGAGGTCCCTCATCAACATCAAGCAAAAGGAGGGAGAATCCATCCAAACTTATGTCAACCATTTTAACGCCGTCGCATTGGAGGTTCGAAACTTGGACCAATCAGTTACAATGGCCACCTTGAAGAGCAATCTTCAAAAGAATGACCTTCTATTTTCCCTAAAAAAGAAGTGTTGGGATATACCGACTGACCCCTGTACACCGACTTACCCTCGGACCGATCCGATCGATGCTCAACTCTACCCACCGGACCGACGGATGACTCCAACAATGACTCTGATAATGACTACCGATAATGGCTGCCGACAATGACTGCCGACAATATCCGATCGAAGGTATGCCGGTCAAACAGACCAATACTACTTCCAATCGGCTGAACGGCCGAACCCACATCACCGACTCACTGTCGAGGGTGGCAGCCGACATGCAACTTCCATAAGGCACCAGATTAGCCGACGGTGTCTCCGAGTCACCACCTGATGTCTCGACAGCCAAATACCAACATATAGTTGGCCAATCGATCCGAACACTGTACAACCGCTATGGGCTGTTGCCCCACCAAGGACATGTGGTACGGCCTCCCTGGGGCATTGTCCTACCAAGGATATGGATTACTTTCAATGACTTAACAACCCATGGCAATTTGACAGCCCCCAGTGATTTGACAACTCTCCAATTGTCTGCACCATTAATGGCGGAACCATACCGCCTTCTACTATAAAATGGGGTAAGGCAATATTTTTGGTAAGCGCCTGTAGGCTCTCAAGCTCTTTTAAGCTTTCTTAAGTTCTCCCTAGCTCTCCCCCACTGAGCCTCTGATTTTCCACTGTTACCTAGTCTCCTCTCTGACTTGACCGTCGGAGGGTCCCCGTCGAAGGCATCTCCGGTCAGTGAGGACTTTTCTTGCAGGTGCATGACCCCGACGATCGGGCGATGAGGGGATTGGCTGCAACAAGAAGTATCCGAGGGACTTCACTGATTTGCTGGCTCGGGCCAAAGGATATGCCCGAGTAGAGGAAGCCTTCAAGTTGAAGGACAAGGAGGCCGTGAAGAAGCGACAGGCGGGCGACTCCAGCAAGCCCGCAGTTGAAAAAGGGTCGAGTGAAGCTCGACCATGTTTTCGAACTCTCTCCAGATACAAGCATGTCCGAACTCCCCCCCGAGCTCATAGGCAAAGAAGCCCAGACCGCAGAGTTCGGTGGAGCTCTTCCCCAGGAAGATTCCATAGCTACGCCCCTCTCAATGCTCTAAAAACTCATGTGCTGATGGAGATCAGGGAGCAACTGCCAAGGCCAGAAAGGATGCGCACACACCTCGGGAAGTGCAACCCTAACAAGTTTTGCCTCTATCATCGTGACCACGGCCACGACATGGAGGAGTGTATTCAGCTCTGAGATGAGATCGAGGAGCTCATCAGATGAGGTCGGCTCAACAGATTCATCCGATGCCAGCCTGAAGGTAGGAAAGATCGGTCGAGGGCCCTACCACAATCAGAGCCATCAAGGAAGGAAGAACAGCCTGAAGATCAACCTCCAATCGGGATCATCGACACCCTCTCTAGAGGACCCCGACGGGGAGCAGCCAGTGGATCGATCGGACCGCCCAAGCGACAGAGAACTGAAGAATCTATAACCTTTACTGACGAAGATGCCTAGGAGATTCAATTCCCTCATAATGATGCGGTCATAGTTTTTTAAGTATTGCTGACTATGATGTACACCGCATTCTTGTTGATAATGGAAGCTCGACCGATATTTTATTTTACGATGCATTCTCAAAAATATCTATTCCGGATGATCGATTAGGGTCGATAAGCTCCCTATTGGTAGGGTTCACTAGCAATGCTGTGCCAGTGGAAGGAGTAATAACTTTGACTGTAGTTGCAGGTCGGTATCCAAAATAATCTAGAGCGTAAGTGAATTTCCTGGTAGTAAGGGCACCGTCTGCCTACAACGCAATACTCGGCCGACCTAGCCTCAACGCCCTCCGAGCTGTGGTATCGACCTACCATTTGAAATTGAAATTTCCTACAAGCCAAGGGGTCGGAGTGGTCAGAGGAGATCAAGTCCTGGCAAGACACTGCTATAACATAGCCTTACAAAGAAATGGTCAGTCTGACCCCTGTTCAGTTGATGGATTAGACACCCGCGACGACCTTGCTGAAGAACGGGGTGAGCCAATTGAAGATCTTGTCTCAATTCTTTTGAACGATGGAAATGAAGAGCACATGGTGAAGATCGGCTCCAACCTGGGAGAAGAGGTACGGACATGGCTCATCAATTTTCTACAAAAGAATGTGGATGTTTTCGCTTGGGTTCCGACGGACATGCCAGGGATTGATGCGGAAGTCATAGAACACCATCTAGCTGTTGATCCCAAACATCGGCCGATAAAGAAAAAAATTTGAGGTCATGCACAAGAAAGGCAGAAGGCAATAGCTGAGGAAGTTGATAAACTCTTGAAAGTCGGATTCATCAGAGAAGTCAACTATCCAAACTGGGTCTCCAATATGGTTCTCGTCAAGAAGGCGAACGGCAAGTGGAGGATGTGTATAGACTTCAAAAAACTGAACAAAGTCTGCCCGAAGGACTGTTACCCTCTGCCCAAAATTGACCAATTAGTGGATGCAACCTCGGGCCACGAGCTTCTCACTTTCATGGATGCATTCTCCGACTACAATCAAATCAGGATGGCACCAGAGGATGAAGATAAGACTGCTTTTATCACTGATCGTGGTCTTTACTGTTACAAGATCATGCCTTTTGGCCTCAAAAATGCAGGGGTGACCTATCAACGGTTGGTGAACAAGATCTTCAAAGAGCAGATCGACCGCAACATGGAGGTCTACATGGATGACATGCTTGTAAAAAGCAAATCCTCAATGAACCACATCGACGACCTTGAGGAGACCTTCGATGCCCTCCGAAAATACAAGATGAAGCTGAACCTAACCAAGTGCGCTTTTGGAGTAACCTCAAAAAAATTCTTGGGCTTTATGATATCAGAGCGTGGGATCGATGCAAATCCAGAAAAGATTCATGCCATCTAGAAAATGACCGCTCCGAAATCAATAAAGGAAGTTCAGCACCTTACTGGGAGAGTAGCAGCTCTGAATCGCTTCATCTCAAGGTCGGCCGAATAGTGCCTACCTTTCTTTCAGACTCTCAAGCAGCCGAAGAACTTCTATTAGACCACTGAATGTCAGTGAGTGTTCGAAAAATTAAAGAACTACCTTGGCTCACCTTCGCTATTGGCAAAGCCCGAACCTGGAAAGGAGTTGTTCCTGTACCTAGCAATCTCCCCTGTGGCTCTCTCACCAGTTTTGGTTAAGGAAGAAGCAAAATATCAATGGCCGATCTACTACATAAGTTGAGTATTGAGAGATACCAAAATCAGGTACACTAAGTTAGAGAAACTAACTTACACCCTGTTGATTGAAGCCTAAAGGCTCCGACCTTACTTTCAAGGGCACACCATAACACTGCTCACCGACCAGCCGATTAAGGCAGTTCTGCATCAAGCGGATGCTTCCGAAAGAATGGCGAAATGGGCGGTCGAGCTCACAAAATCCGACATCAATTATCGACCTCGACCGACGATAAAAGCTCAGATATTAGCAGACTTCATAGTGGAATGCACTATCCCAGAAGAAGCCAAACTTCAATGATGTGAAGCTGACAACCCAGGGCTCCAGCCAAACTTTCCTGAGGAAAGAACAGATCTTCCTGATGATTTTTGGGCCCTCTATGTGGATGGTTCCTCCAATATGTCAGGCACGGGCACGGGCCTGATCTTGGTCAATCCGAAAGGAATTATCGCAGAGTACGTGCTGCGCTTTGAATTTCCTACGATAAATAACAGAGTAGAATATGAAGCTCTGATTGCAGGACTGAAGATCACCAAAGAATTAGAAGTAGATCGGCTCCAAGTCTATAGTGACTCCCAATTGATGGTGGGACAAGTCAGCGAAAACTATGAAGCTCGGGAGGACAGTATGGCCAAGTATCTCAAAAAGGTAAAAGAGATCATCCCTGCCTTTACCAACTTTGACATCAAGCAGATTCCAAGAGCAGAAAATACCAGGGCCGATCTTCTCTCCAAGTTGGCTACATTGGCTCCGACTGAACTACCCAAGGAAGTCCTCTTCGAAGTTTTGAAATGTCCAAGTATGGAAGAACCGCAGCTTGTAATAGAGATCAGCTATGAACCCAGCTGGATTGACCCATTGGTTTCATACCTCAAAGACGGGGTTCTTCCTTATGATGCAAAAGAGGCACGGAAGCATAGAAACCAGACCTCCCGATATATCTTTTATGGGGGCAAGCTGTACAAGAGGTCGTACTCTTTGCCCCTCCTGAAATGTCTCTGACCTTTCGAAGCTGACTTTGCCTTGTGGGAGGTACATGAAGGAGTCTGCGAAAGTCACTTGGGGGCCAGATCTTTATCCCACAAACTGCTCCGATAAGGTTATTACTAGCCTACAATGTACCACGATTCCATTGAATATGTCAGAAAGTATGATCAGTGTCAGAGATATGCGAATATCCAAAGATAGCCCACCTCCAAACTTATACCTTTGAGTGCCCCATGGCCGTTTGCATAATGGGGGATGGATATCTTTGGACCTTTTCTCATGGCATTCGTACAGCGAAAGTTTCTCTTGGTGGCAATTGACTACTTCACCAAGTGGGTTGAAGCCGAGCCTTTGATGAAAATCACAGAAGCTAAAGTGCAGGACTTCGTCTGAAAGTCAATCATTTGTAGGTTCAGCTTACCGAGAACTCTTATTACTGATAATGGGCGATAATTTGCTGAAGCAAGGTTTGCTGAATTTTGTGAGGACTTAAACATCTCCCATAACTTCACGTCAGTAGCCCATCCGCAGGCAAACGGCGAAGCCGAAATAACCAACAGAACTCTGTTGCAAGGAATCAAGGCGAGACTTGAAAAAGCAAAGGGAACTTGGGCAGACGAGCTTTATCATGTGTTATGGGCATACCAAACTACCCAAAGACTGCCCACGGGGGAGACCCCCTTTGCCTTAGCCTTCAGAACAGAAGCCATTATCTCGATTGAACTCAAGCTTTCGTTGGTGCGAGTCGTGGCATTCGACAAGCAGTGTAACTCACAGGATCTCAAGGCCAACCTTGACTTGTTAAAAGAAAAGTGGGAGATCGCTCAAGTTCGGATGGTAGCCTACAAACAGAAAGTAGCCCACTACTACAACTCCCGAGTCAAGAGCAAAGCCTTCAGAGCGGGGGACTTAGTACTTCGACGAGCCACTGTTTCACAACCTCAGAACCAAGAAAAACTTGCCCCAAACTGGGAAGGCCCGTATGAAGTCAGGAAGGTAGTCCGGCCCGAAACATACTATCTAAAAGAGCTCGGAGGAGCGGACCTTCCGCGACCATGAAATTCAAAAAATTTATGAATGTATTATTGATAACTTTGCCTTAAATAAAAGTTTCATATTCGCATATCTTTTCTTTTGACATGAGCTTATAACGACAGGGAGTAGCTCCTTCAGACAATCGAAACTAAGCATATCAGGAACAAGAGGAGAACCTCATCCCGACACAAACGAAGGTTCGATTATTAAGAGACTGGATGGGGGGAGAGGCCCTCGCAACGGCCCTTATGTATCCCCACAGCCATGTTAGGAACAGGAGGAGAACCTCATCCTAACATGAGCAAAGTCGAAGACCCGATTATTAAGAGACCGAATGGGGAGAGAGGCCTTTGCAATGGCCCTTATGCGCCCCTACAGCCATGTTAGGAATAGGAGGAGAACCTCGTCCTAACATGAGCAAAGTCGAAGACCCAATTATTAAGAGATCGGATGGGGAGAGAGGCCCTCGCAACGGCCCTTATGTGCCCCCATAGCCATGTTATGAATAGGAGGAGAACCTCATCCTAACATGAGCAAAGTCAAAGACCCGATTATTAAGAGACCGGATGGGGGGAGAGGCCCTCGCAATGGCCCTTATGTGCCCCCACAGCCTAATTAGGAACAGGAGGAAAACCTCATCCAAATATGAGCTGAAATTGACTGTGTCGAAAACAGGAGGAGAACCTCATCCTGACACAAACGAAGACCTGATCGTTTAAGACCGGATGAGGGAAAAAGTCTCCTCAATGGCTCCTATACACCCCTACAACCCCGTTAGGAGCAGAGAAAAAACTCTCACCCAAACATAAAAAAAAAGAGGGAGAGAAAAAGAGAAAGTGATGAGCTACGCCACAGATAAGAAATAAACGAACTACATCTAAGACACAAGGGATCTCATCTCAACGAGGAAGAAAATTCTTGTCAAAAATCCTCAGTCTCTGAGGGGGAACCCAACACTAGTAGGAGAAAATAGACTTCCTCAAAGTAACGAAAAGTTCAGGCCCCAAGCTCGAACACCAAGAGAAAGCATTAAATTCGAATGGCCTCGAAAAGACCTTCAGTCATGAACAAAAGGGCGAATCAATGTGGCGATGATCAGGAACCTTCCAACAACGTCGACATCGAATAAGACAAAAGACAAGAGAAGCTCGATAAATGACAACTCAGAGCAAGAATAGACAAGATAATGAGAAAATTTCTTTTCATTTCATTAGTAAAGAGAGCATTACAAAAGCCTTTGAAGGTAAAAAAAAAAACAACAAGAAAAGAAAAGAATACATGGAACAAAAGGTAAAAGAAGCTCTAAGGAAGCTCGACTTCTTCTGACTTTGAACTCTCGGTTCCAGCCATTATCAGGGATTGCTTTAAGTTCTCAACTTCTTCTTCCAGTTTCTTCTTTCTTAACAGTATCTCCCGATACATTTGGTGAAACCACCGGCTTTCGCCCTTCGATTTTCGAAGCCTCTTCCTCAGAACTTCGAACTCCGCTTCTGCATCTTTGACCGTCTGCTGCTCATAGGCCAGCTAAATTTTCAGTCACTGTAGTTCGGCCTTCTCCTTTCCAAGGGCTATGGACTGTTCTTCCATGGTCCCCCTCAAGGATCAGAGCTTGTTGGAGCCTTAAATCGAAATAGCCTGGGCTCTTTCGGACAACTGCTTCTGAAGGCGAGCATCCTCGTCGGTCACCATCTTGAGCCTCCTTCTGTAGTTATCTATTTGCCCGCACCAGCCGACTCGATGAGTGTTTTAATTCATCTCAGCATCCTGTAGCTACTTCTGGAGGTCGAAGAATTTCTTCAACCAGTCCCAACCGTAGTCAGCCTGAGTTGGAAGCTAGGTCGAGCTCCCTTCCAATTGGTCGATCTTCTCTCATGCGATCGCCAACTCAACCTTGAGGGAGCTGATCTTGGAGGCCTGAGTCCAAGATCGGTCGCTGGCACATTTTTGGAGTTCCTCAAGCTCCTTCTCAAAGTTGGCCTTCTTCCAGCTGTAGTTCATGAAGTCCTTTTTGTGGAGGTTCTGAAGGTGAATAACCTCCATGGTGGCTTCCGAATGGCTCTTCCTCAGCCTGTGAAGTTCGTCGTCCATCTTTTTTGATTTTTTCATTAGGTGATGAACTTTTCTTCTCAGATCCTGGATCATAGACTTCAAAAGAATCCCCTACGGTAGGGGAAGAGCTTCGGTAGGGCACTGTTGTCGGGAAACAAGAGCGTCACAATGCAAATCATTGTAAGAAAAAGAAAGTAGAAGAAGAAAAAAGAGCTATCTGTAAAGAGGAATCCAATTTCATTGATTGAATAATTCTTAAGTACAAGAGAAAGAAAAAAAAATTGTAACAAAGGAAAAGTACAAAATTAGAGGTCTCGGACCTCTGGAGCAGTGGAGGAGCTTGGTGCCACCGAAAGGTCGGTCATGATAGCTGCGGCAGTTGAAGAGGTCCCGACTGGAGGGAGGTCGACAGCAGCTTCGGAAGGTCCAGCTTCATTGTCGGATGCTTCATCCAGGAAGCTGAGGTCGAGTTTGGGAAACTTTCCAACCATCTTCTCCTGGTAAAGCTCGAAGCCTTTGATAAAGGCGGCCTGGCCAAACTTGATATTCAGATCCCTCATCTCAGAGGAGGTCTTGAACTCCTCCACTGCTTGGGCCCTTGCCTCCGAGACTAGGGTCGGGATCTGCTCCTTCAGCTTGGAGATCTCGGCCTCTGCCTTCCTTCTTTCCTCCTCCAAAGTAGCCTTCAGATTCATCAAAGTTTGTTCCTCCTTCTGGAGCACCTCTTGGAGACTCGTGACTTCAGCGACCTTCTCCTTAAGACGGGCAGCCTCAACCTGGCGACCTTCCTCCATCTGGGCTGCTTCCTTCTTTGCATTTTTCATCGCCTCGATGTTGGTGATGAGTTGGTGTCCAATCTGCAAGAGCGGCCAGAAAGTCAATATGAAAGCTAAGGAATGAACTAAGTGAAGAAGTGAAAGGAAGAAAAATGTAAATCGGTCTACCTCAAGAAAGGACCCCAGAGAGCCCCAAATCCACTGTTCAGGATCGACATGGACAATCCTATGGACGATCTCGGGCAAAATGCATCCGTTGACCAACCTTTTTATTAAATCCCTATTGTTGAAGGGATTCTCCCCCGGATCCTCTTCGGAGCTGTTGGACCCTTCGATGGCAGCCCTGCTGCTGCTGATCTTGTGGGCCACCGTCTTCTTCCTTCTCTTCCTTTCGGCCCCCAGTGCCTCCTCGGGATGAGACTCTAGAGTGGGATGTTGGGAATAGTGTCCCAAAGCCAATCGTCAGTCTGTTGATGGTTGTGCTCATTCTTGTATTAGTATATGAATTATAAATAAATAAAAGTTATTTTGGTATTTTCATCACAAATTATTTCATCTTCTAATGAACTCCTATGTTGTGGTGAAGTCCTTAGGACTATTTAGACTCGACAAAGGAGGATTTATCATTTAGTCCTTAAACCTGTTCGTGACTAAATGATACGTTGTAACCAAGGACAACAACGTTTATCAAGCATAGGTCGTTGTGTGCCATATGGGTTGGTTGTCCTCTTAAGCAAGGAGTGTGGAGACACTGGTATGGCATGCAGGTGAGATGTAAGGATACATCTGCACTGAACATGACCGACTCTAGAGCTTTTTCTGCTGTCAAGATTTGCTCCGATGGGATATGGGTATAACTGTCCCTCTGACCTAAGATCGCCATGGTGACTTGCAAGCAACTCACTGTACTTAGGCACTAGACTACCTGAATTTCTAATTCAGTGACGGAAGGATGCTGGGTGTAGTCAAGTACTTGACTTGTCGGTGCGTGTGTCAAGATGAGATTGACCACTCCAGTTCAGGAGCTGTGTACAGTCATATTTTAATTTAGCAAAATCTTGACCAGGATAGTCTTAGTGAGGAGTCACAGGATTGTTTGAGTTGAGCACGATTCAAATGATCTAATCAGGGTTGACAGTTTAACCTTGAGTCATCCTAAACACAGGGGTCAAAAGGGATAAATTATACAGTAACCATATTCACGTAGGTTCTGAATGTTGCGATTGTGATTATTCGACCTATCCAGATGTCGGGTACCATTGCTAGATGGTCACTTCGATTAGTACAGGAATTAGTTATTGTGCTACCGGCTTAGGTTCGAACATGCGGGGTCACACATATTAGAGGTTTCTATCTGATCTGATGGCTGATGAAGAGTCCTAATGCTCGTGGACTATGAGTCCTACATATCTAAGACTCTGTGATTGAGAATCAAGATTCTCTGATCACGAGTACCACATATTTTGGGTACCAGGGTCAGAAGTCCCACTGGTTTGGGATTTTTTGATCAGGGTTTCATATCGATGGACTCTGATGCCCGATTGCTCATCGAATTTGGACTCAGTATTTATGAGAGGTTTAATTAGTGATTTGATCACTAATTAACTCAATTTGATTGAGTAATTATTTTTGGATCATGTCCAATTGAATTGGATTCAGTTGGGTTTGACCTGATTAGGTTAAGTGTTGACCTAATCGCTAAGGTATTTTGGTCCCTGATCTGATCAGGGGTTGGGATTAGTTAATTCCTAATTTGATTAAAATTTTATTGAGCCTAAATAAGCCTAATTAAGTTGGTTTTAACTTAGTCTAATTATGCTTAACCTATTTTGATTAGGTTGGTTCAATTATGATCAAACCACCTTTTGAATTCAACTCCCTGCGCCACCTCACATCTCTGTGCCCATTTGAATTCACGAGAAGCAACTTCTCATGAATTTTCTCCCACGCAGAAGGCATCCCACGCCCACCCTTGTGCACCAATTATCTGGATAAAAATAAGTTAGTTGGCCATTCAAATTCAAAGGATGTTTGAATTTGAATGGGCAACCAACTAATCCATGCGCCACCCACTTTATCTTGTGTTCCCCTTGCTTTACAAGAGAAAGAGTTTCTCATGTAAACTCTCCATGCACAAAGAAGCCATGCCTCCTCTCTTCTCATGCCCAGAGTGGATAAGGATGTGTTGGTTTGCATTTGAATTCAAATTCGATTTGAATTCAAGTGTGCAACCACTTATCTTTATCCTTTCATGCAGATAAGACACATCTTGCACTGTTTTAAAAGAGAAAGGGAGGTGGGGCGTGGGAAGAAATTTTTCAAGAGAGAATAGTTGGCATGAGGAAGCCTTGTGCATGAGTAGGAAGTTCAAAAACTTTCGAGAGAAAAAGAAAGAAAAGAAATAAGAGTGGGTGCAGGGTTTTCAGTGAGTAACCTAGGGTTTTTGCCTGGGTTCGGGAAGTGAGAAGGTGAGCTATGAGTGTTGTGAGCCCACTAAACTTTAGGGAGAGCTTCATCAACCTCTCTACCATCTTTGCTGATGATCCAGAGCATTCGAGGAGTCGGCAAACATCGATCGAAGGAGTTCGATCAGCATTAGCCGTCGAAAGGGCTCTACAATGAACTAGCATTCGTGCGGAGCCGATCAGATCGAGAGCTTTATGTGGATGATCCATGGAGGCCAGACACACTGTATGGCTATGTTGCAATGATCAGACCTTCCAGACGATGATCAGATTGCAGCGATCGACTACCTGTACGAAGGTAATGTATTCTGAATACATAACAGTAAATTATTTACTGTAGAAGTTTGAATTTCAAACTCAAATGCATGCTATATATCATATTTAGATCTTAGTATAGGGTAAACATATATTAATTAATTATATTAATAAATATTTTTCACTATAAAATTATAATTTTGAAAAAGTTTTAAAATTATCATTTTACCCCTACACCATTTTTCCCACAAATGGTATCAGAGCAGGTTCTAAAATATGATATATATTTGCATGCATAGATTAAGTTGTTATCTAATAGTTTAAATTTAAAATTTGAAATTCAAAATTCAAAATTTGAATTTTGAAATTTGTTCGAAATTTAAAATTCAAAATTTTAAAATTCAAAATTTAAATTTTAAATTTTGAATTTTGAAATTTAAAATTTAAAATTTAAAATTCAAAAATTTAAAATTCAAAATTTAAAATTTAAAATTTAAAATTTGGTTGAAATTTAAAATTTAAAATTCAAAATTTAAAATTCAAAAATTGAAATTTAAAAATTTAAAATTTGAAATTTGTTTGAAATTTGAAATTCAAAATTTAAAATTTAAATTTTGAAATTGGTATATTTAGATATACTTAATCCAAGTAGCAAGTAGTCTAATTGGGTTGGTTGCCATGGTCGTCCGGTCATAGGAGAAAAGTAAGGTTTAAAGGCCCTCTCCTCCCATTCGATGGGGTTCTCCTATGGTGGTAGGGGTGCCGCTGTAATTATATCCCATGCAGATGGAGAAACGAAAGGATTTAATTGTAAAGGTTCAATTATAAAATTTATCATGAATATGTTAGATTAAATCTAAAAGAATATTCATGATTTATTTTGATTGAGTTATTTTCTGTTAAGTAATTAGCAATAGGATTGCTATTTATGAAATGTGCTGATCTGTTTGTGAAATGAGTCAACATATTTGGTGAACAGAAAATAAAACATTTCAAATTTAAAAATTATTTTCGAAATGGCAAACCCTGACCCATCAGCCCAAATACTTAATTAAAAGAATTAAGTGTTGTCTAGTTGGTTTAGAATTGTGAATTAAGACCTAAGACAGCTGTATAAACTTGTGAAGTCAGTGGGGGGATTGAAATTGGCTGGTTAATTTCTTCTCTTCTATCTTTTAATAAAATTTTCAAAATTATTAGGTCCCTAAAATGATTAAGTTATAGTGATAACTAAGTCATGGCCTCCCATTAAGTGAGTGATAATGAGTCTATTAGTTTAATAATCACTGGAGGCCCAAAGGCCTGGTGCTTATTGACTAGTGGAATTATCATTCATAGTATGATAATTTGGTTGAGTCTTTCTGATGGAGGTCAGGTTGGCCGGCCAAAGTCGGGCCTGATCATTTATTGGTCTGATTCACCAAATCAAGTCATGTTAATGGTTAGACCTAACCAGATCTTTTCAGTGGAGGCCAAAGCCTACTGATTAGGTTCTGGGGCAAAATTTATTACTAGAAGTTGTTTAGATAAACAACTGGTTATGAACCTACCCATAGATGCACATGGGTTGACCAACCAAAGTTGGGCTCGTGTGTGGTCTATGTGAATTCTAGTACCTACTAAGGAATTAAAGTAATTCCTCGAATTGGAGGTTGAGCCTACCAGTTCGTAAAAATACTGGGAGAAACTTTAGACTAAAGTCCAAGTCTTTAGTATTAATAATTTATAAACTAATAAAGGTCTGATTTTCCTTTATGCAGCTATGGCCACTACCCTATCACCCTAATCATTATTAGATAATGACAAGCTCATGGGACCTAATTTCGATAGCTGGTATCAAAAATTGAAAATCATCCTTGAGCATGAGCGGATCTTTTATGTAGTAATGGATCTAGCACCTGAGGAGCCAGCCCCGAACGTTAGAGGGATGGTCCGAGACACTTACCAGAAGTGGCTCAACGACCACACCACCGTTCGGTGCATAATGCTGGCGACAATGAATGATGAGTTCAGCCGTAGGTTCGAGAATGCCCAGCCGCAGGAGATGCTTCAAATGTTGAATGACTCCTTTGGCACGCCTGATGATGTTGAATGGCACAAAACTAGTTGTGCCATTTTCAATGCTCGGATGAGGGATGGGGCCTCAGTCACCGATCATGTACTGTACATGATCAAAATGATTGAGCGTCTAAGTAAACTGGGCTTTCCCTTGCACGAGCAGCTCGGTAAGGATGCGATCTTTAATTCTTTGCCCAAGTCGTTCCTCCCCTTCCTTACTTATTTTCGAATGACAAAGCCTGCAGTGAACTACCACGGCTTGTTGGGGTTGCTGCAGAACATTGAGAAGGACCACCAGCTCCATAAGGAGTCGGTGAATGTTATGGGAGGGTCTTCCTCTGGTCGTCGATCCTTTAAGAAAAGGAAGAAGAACAAGAAGAAGAAGAACAAGAAGGTGCAGCCGCATGCTGGGACGTCTGCACAGGGTCAGACCAAGAAGCACAAGCTCGACCAGAGCCAGGCGGAGTGCTTCTTTTGCAAGAAGCAGGGGCACTGGAAGAGAAACTGTCCTCTATACATTGCCTTCCTAGACCCGAACAGGCCGAAGAAGAAGCAAGGTAATTATATGATAACACTTTGCAACTTTTTCATTTGTGATACTACTGCCTGGGTATTAGATACCGAAAGCCCTTATCATATTTGCAATTCGATGCAGGGTCTGCAGGTCAGTAAGAGATTTGATGAAGGTGAGAGGTTCCTGAATGTTGGAGATGGAAGCAAAGTTTCAGTTCTAGCTTTAGGAATCATGTACCTTGTAATCAACTCTCGTAATGTAATTCTGAGTGAATGTCACTATTATCCAATTTTTTTATTAAATATTATTTCTGTAGGCCTTTTGGCCATGAACAGTTATCAATTTTTAATAAAAAAAAATATTTATAATATTATTTTGAATGGTGTTACAATATTTGTTGGACAACTAAATAATGGAATTTACTTGCTATCACAGCCTGTTAATGTGGTTCAAACCTTCGGTAAACATCCGAGAATAGATAATATTTCAGAAGTCTACCTTTGGCACTGTAGGCTAGGTCATATCAATAAGAACAGGATAAACAGGTTGGCTCAAGAAGAAATTCTTAAAGTACGTGATTGTGAATTACTTCCAACCTGTGAGTCCTGTCTTCTTGAGAAGATGACCAAGTCACCTTTTACTGAGAAAGGTGAGAGAGCCAGTGAACTCTTGGGTCTGGTATATTTTGATATATGTGGACCCATGAGCTCAAATGCAAGATGTGGATATTTCTACTTCATAACCTTCACAGACGACCTATCTAGGTATGGGTATGTCTACTTAATGAAGCATAAGTCGGAGTCATTTGAAATGTTCAAACTATTCCAAAATGAGATAGAAAAACAAACTGAGAAGTGTATTAAAATTCTTCAATCTGATCGAAGAGGTAAATACCTTTCCAATGATTTTTTGACATATCTTGGGGAGAATGGAATTCTCTCTCCATGGACTCCTTCTAGAACACCACAGCATAATGGTGTGTCTGAAAGGAGAAATCGGATCTTGTTGGACATGGTTCAATCCATGATGGAGTTTGCTAGTCTGTCGATCTTCCTCTGGGGATATGTGCTCAAATCGGCTTGTTACCTTCTAAATAGGGTTCCGAGTAAGTCTGTAACCAAAACGCCATATGAGATATGGATAAGACGTAAGCCAGTACTCTCGCACCTTAAGATTTGGGGGTATCTAGCTTATGTTAAACATTTAATTACGAACAAGCTTAGACCTAGGTCTGATAAGTGTAATTTCATAGGGTACCCAAAAGAGACCAAAGTGTATTATTTCTACCTAGCTGATGAGCAAAAGGTGTTTGTCAGCCTTAAGGCAATCTTTTTAGAAAAGGAGTTTCTTAGTGAAGGGACTATTGCCTCTAAGGTCGAACTTGAAGAAATTCGACAGGTGAAAAAACCGACACAAGTTGTTGAACCTGAATCAGATTTGGTTAGATCAGATCCGGAGCCCATTGTTCCTGCACCCTTAAGGCGATCTGGTAGAGTACCACATCAACCGAACAGATATTATGGTTTCTTGGTCCGGGATGGTGATCCTGTCGAACTTGATGAAAATGATGAGGATCCGATCACCTATATGGATGCAATGTAGAGACCTGACTCTGAGAAATGGCTAGAGGCCATGAAATCCAAAATGGAGTCCATGAAGGTCAACGATGTGTGGACATTGGTTGCCCCACCCGAAGGAGTAAAACCCATAGGGTGTAAGTGGGTCTTCAAGAAGAAGAGAGGCACAGACAGAAAGGTGGAGACCTATAAAGTCCATCTGGTTGTCAAGGGATATCGTTAATGTTATGGTATAGACTATGACGAGACATTTTCTCCTGTGGCAATGCTCAAATCCATTCAGATTATGCTTGTGATAGCTGCCTATCTGGACTATGAAATCTGGCAGATGGATGTGAAAACAGCTTTCCTAAATGGAGAGCTAGACGAAGAGGTGTATATGATACAACCTGAAGGGTTCGCATGCACAGATGAGTCTAAGGTGTGCAGGCTACAGAGGTCCATTTATGGACTTAAGCAAGCATCCCAGAGTTGGAACATACATTTTGATAGGACGATCAAAACGTATGGCTTCATTAAGAACGGAGAAGAGCCCTACATTTATAAGTGGGCTAATGGTCTAGTAGTGGTATTTCTTGTATTGTATGTGGATGACATTCTCTTAATCGGGAATGATGTCCCTACATTACAGGGAATAAAGATTTGGCTATCGTCACAGTTCTCCATGAAAGATCTGGGAGAAGCTTCCTACATCCTAGGGATGAGGATCTATAGGGATAGATCTAAAAAGTTGCTTGGCCTATCCCAGTCCACGTACATTGATACTATGCTGAAGAGGTTCAGCATGGAGAATTTCAAGAAAGGCTATCTACCGATAGGCCATGGAATTTCTCTCTCGAAGAGGGATTGTCTGACAACACCTTAAGAGAGAGAGCGTATGGATAGAATTTTATATGCTTCGACAGTGGGATCTAACATGTACGTCATGACATGTACACGACCAGATGTGGCATACTCACTAGGAGTAGTGAGTAGATACCAATCTGATCCAGGGGAGAATCACTGGAACATTGTTAAAACTATCCTGAAGTATTTAAGAAATACTAAGGATCAGTGGCTTGTTTATGGTGAATCAGACTTAAGACTTATAGGATTTACAGACTCTAGTTTCCAGTCTGATCACGATGATAGCAAGAGTGTGTCGGGATTTATTTTTACCTTTAATGGTGGGGCTGTCTGCTGGAAAAGTTCCAAGCAGCACACTGTGGTTGATTCAGTTTGCAAGGCAGAGCATGTCACTACATCAAATGCTGCCAAAGAAGCGGTGTGGCTGAGAAAATTGATCACCGAGCTCAGAGTAGCATCCTCCCTTGTTGGTCCAGTTCTGCTCTACTGTGACAGCTCTGGAGCCATTGCTCAGGCGAAGGAACTGAAGGCACACCAGCGGACGAAGCATATTCTGCACCGCTACCATCTCATTCGAGAAATCGTGGATCGAGGTGACATAGACCTTTAGAAGATCGACGGAAAGGAGAACCTGGCCGACCCATTCACTAAAGCCATTGTGGTGAAAGAGTTCGATGACTTCAAGACGAAGATGGATATTAGATACTACATCGATTGGCTTTTGGCCAAGTGGGAGATTATTGGGAATACTGTCCCAAAGCCAATCATCAGTCTGTTGACGGTTGTGCTCATTCTTGTATTAGTATATAAATTATAAATAAATAAAAATTATTTTGTCATTTTCATCACAAATTGTTTCATCTTCTAATGAACTCCTATGTTGTGGTGAAGTCCTTAGGACTATCTAGACTCGATAAAGGAGGATTTATCGTTTAGTCCTTAAACCTGTTTGCGATCAAATGATATGTTGTAACTAAGGACAACAATGTTTATCAAGCATAGGTCGTTGTGTGCCATATGGGTTGGTTGTCCTCTTAACCAAGGAGTGTAGAGACACTGGTATGGCATACAGATAAGATATAAGGGTACATCTGCACTGAACGTGACCGACTCTGGAACTTTTTCTACTGTCAAGATTTGTTCTGATGGGATATGGGTATAACTATCCCTCTGACCTGAGACCGCCATAGTGACCTGCAAGCAACTCACTGCACTTAGGCACTGGACTACCTGAATTTCTAATTCAGTGACAGAAGGATGCTGGGTGTAGTCAAGTACTTGACTTGTCGGTGCGTGTGTCAAGATGGGATTGACCACTCCAGCTCAGGAGCTGTGTACAGTCGTATTTCAATGTAGCAAAATCTTGGTCAGGGTAGTCCTAGTGAGAAGTCACAGGACTGTTTGAGTTGAGTATGATTCGGATGATCTAATCAGGGTTGATAGTTTAACCCTGAGTCATCCTAAACACAGGGGTCAAAAGAGATGACCTATATAGTAACCATATTCAAGTAGGTTCTGAATGTTGCGATTGCAACTATTCGACCTATCCAAACATCGGGTATCATTGCTAGATGGTCACTTCGATTAGTACAGGAATTGGTTCCTGTGCTACCGACTTAGGTTCGAACCTGCGGGATCACACACATTAGAGGTTCCTATCTGATCTGATGGCTAATGAAGAGTCTTAATGCTCGTGGACTATGAGTCCTACATATCTGGGACTCTATGATTGAGAATCAGGATTCTATGATCATGAGTACCACACATTTTGGGTACCGAGGTCAGGAGTCCCACTGGTTTGGGATTTTTTGATCAGGGTTTCATATCGATGGACTCTGATGCCCGATTGCTCATCAAATTTGGACTCAGTATTTATGAGAGATTTAATTAGTGATTTGATCACTAATTAACTCAATTTGATTAAGTAATTATTTTTGGATCAAGTCCAATTGAATTGGATTCAGTTGAGTTTGACCCGATTAGGTTAAGTGTTGACCTAATCGCTAAGGTGTTTTGGTCCCTGATCTGATCAGGGGTTGGACTTAGTCAATTTCTGATTTGATTAGAATTTTATTGAGCCTAAATAAGCCTAATTAATTTGGGTTTAACTTACTCTAATTGTGCTTAACCTATTTTGATTAGGTTGGTTCAATTATGATCAAATCACCTTTTGAATTCAACTCCCTGTGCCACCTCACTTCTCTGCGCCCATTTGAATTCATGAGAAGCAACTTCTCATGAATTTTCTCCCACGTAGAAGGCATCCCATGCCCACCCTTGTGTACTAATTATCTGAATAAAATTAAGTTAGTTGGCCATTCAAATTCAAAGGATGTTTGAATTTGAATGGGCAACCAACTAATCCATGCGCCACCCACCTTATCTTGTGCACCCCTTGCTTTACATGAGAAAGAGTTTCTTGTGTAAACTCTCCATGCACAATGAAGCCATGCCTCCTCTCTTCTCATGCCCAGAGTGGATAAGGATGAGTTGGTTTGCATTTGAATTCAAATTCGATTTGAATTCAAGTGTGCAACCACTTATCTTTATCTTTTCACGCGGATAAGACACGTCTTGCACTGTTTTAAAAGAGAAAGGGAGGTGGGGCATGCGAAGAAATTTTCCAAGAGAGAATAGTTGGCATGAGGAAGCCTTGTACATGAGTAGGAAGTTCAAAAACTTTCGAGAGAAAAAGAAAGAAAAGAAACAAGAGTGGGCGCAGGGTTTTCAGTGAGTAACCTAGGGTTTTTGCCTGAGGTTCGGGAAGTGAGAAGGTGAGCTACGAGTGTCGTGAGCCCACCAAACTTCAAGGAGAGCTTCATCAACCTCTCTACCATCTTTGTTGATGATTTAAAGCATCTAAAGAGTCAGCAAACATCGATCGAAGGAGTTTGATCAGCATCGGCCGTCGAAAGGGCTCTACAACGAACTAGCATTCGTGAGGAGACGATCAGATCGGGAGCTTCATGTGGACGATCCACAGAGGTCAGACATACTGTGTAGCTACGTTGCAATGATCAGACCTTTCAGACGGTGATTAGATTGTAGCGATCGACTACCTGCACAAAGGTAATGTGTTCTGAACACATAACAGTAAATTATTTACTGTAGAAGTTTGAATTTCAAATTTAAATGCATGCTATGTATCATATTTAGATCCTAGTGTAGGATAAATATATGTTAATTAATTAGATTAATTAATATTTTTCACTGTAAAATTATAATTTTGAAAAAGTTTTAAAATTACCATTTTACCCCCGCATCATTTTTTCCAGATGGGAACCTCAGCCGGAGGGCTTCTTGAAGAAGCTCGAGGGACTGCGGGCTCGATGTCGGAGGGGGCGTCAATGACAATGGCTGCCTGGGCAAGTACGGTGAAGTTTGTCTCCTCTACCCTCGCCTTCTTCGCTGACCCAGAAGTTGCGGCGCCTTTCCTCTTGTGGGCCTTGAGACCCTTAGCTAGTATCTGAGCTGCGTCTGTATCCATGTCTGCAATGAAAAAAGATCAGCATAGCTTAGAAATAGAATAAGAGAAACAGGAAGCAGCGAATGACTTGAAAAAGAAAAAATACCGACAGGGTTGAGAGGGCTCAGGCCAACGTTGAATAAAAGTGGCTCCTTCAGAAGGTCGGGGAGGAGAGGAGCTGGATAAGTCTTAAGTTTATTGGAGGCTTCAAGGTCTTCCTTTCCCAGACTAGAAGCCCGGCAGATGGAGTCCCTCAAGGAGCCCCAGTGGGGCAACCCCAGCATCAGGGTCGGGCATCGGACGTAGAAGTACCTCTCCTTTCAGTTGTGAATAGAAGAGGGGGCACCATTCAGCAATCCCTTTCTACTGAACTGGGAGGAGAAGTACCACCAGTCCTTTGTTGAAGGGTGACGCTTAAAGGTATAAAAGTTTCTAAACAAGGGAAGAGTTGGCCGAACTTCAGCTAAATGACAGAGGGAAACAAATCCTATCAGAATCTAAAGGAGTTCGGCGCTATAGAAGCTAGAGAAATATTTAAAAAGCAAAAAAGAGCAACAATAAAAGGTGGGAGTGAAAGTCGAAGTCCGGTGCGGAAGGCTTCCTGGTATAAACAAAAGTGACCAGGGGGAGGGGCACTAGCCCGGTCAGTTGGCCCGGGAAGCTCAAGCTCATACTCCGGAAGAACCCCATACTGAATCCTAATCAGCAAGAGTTTGTCCGAGGTCAAAGAGCTGGGAATGGTGTCTGGTACAAAGATCGGACGAGATCCGATTGTAAGCATGGGTTCATCAACAGTACTAGGATTTTGGAGGGCCGGAGCTGACGAACTTCTAGAACTGCTAGAGGAGGAAGTGTTGAAGGACATTTTGAATCAAATGAAAATCCCAAAAAATTCTAAAAAAATTGAAAAAAATAAGAAACAAGGCGCTCGTAGAGAAATCAAACGGACAGAATGCAGAGGAGGAAAATCGAAAGAACAGCAAGAAAAAGAAGGGTTCCGAAACTAACCTAGGCTAGTTCGAGAGGTGCAGGAGGGCAGTGAAGGCGATGGAGGTCGACCTGAAGGGTGCCTAAGATCGAGAGGGACACTGGAGGAGGATGAAGCTCTCGGGGAAGAAGAGGGGATCGAAGAAAAATCTCAAGCAAGGTGAAACCCCTAAAGGAGGAGGACAGGTTTAAATAGACCTCAGGATCTGACGCAATAATGATTGCAGATCTCCTTTGGTCGATCTACAACCGTCATGTATCCCACTCATCATGGTAGACAGCTGACGATTGATAGAATCATTATTATGCCGTACCTAGGGCAACGCTCTAGAGAGAATTTTGAAAAAATCTTTTCGGGTCGCCTCGATTTGAAAAGACTCCAGTACCGACGGCCCAAATGCCAAAATATCTGAAAACAATCGAGTACAAAAATCAAGGGAACGCAACTTCGGCTGTGGAAATTTTTCTGCACTTCCTTCATTCGAAACCCGAACTCGAAAGTAGGGAGATTGGTGTTGGGTATAAAATAACCCCAGCCGAAGTTCGTAAGAGGCCAACCCTCCCAGGACTCTTCCGGCTTCCGACCTTATGCGGCGTCTTTCTGAACTCCCCCGACCGTCCGAGCTTCCACAGTACCATCCAGACTCCTCTAGCAGTCGACCTTCCACAGTGTCCTCCAGATTCCTCTAATGGATGAACTCCTATCGTACCCTCCGGACTTCTCCAATAATGAGCTCCTTCAGTCATCTATCGGACTGCTCCAAATGCTCTCTGGGCTTTACTATCAGCCGATTTTGTACAGTGATCGACTACTCTCTAAATCTCTTCCAGTCTTCCTCCTATCACGATCGACTTTACTCCGAGCTTCTTCCGAACTTCGTCAATGTCTAGGCTTCTCCAGCAGCAGGACTTCTACAGTAATCAGACTCCATCCAAGTTTCTACAGTGGTCGACCGCCTTCCGAATTTCATTCGAGCTTCTACAGTAAGCGAATTCCATCCGAACTTCTATTGCAAGCAGACTTCAGCTGAGCTTCTACAATAGGTGGTCTCCATCCAGGCTTCCACGGCAACCGGTCTCCATCTGAGCTTCTACAATAAGCGGCCTCCTTTCGGACTTCTGCAAGAACCGGACTCCATCCGAACTTCTACAGCGGATGGATTCCAGATAAACTTCTACAACGGATGGGCTCCAGCTGCCGGATTTCTACAGTGACCGACTGTCTCCAGTGTCTTTCCTACCTCTCCAGCCATCAACCTTCAACAGTGCCAACTGGACTTCAACAGTGCCAACCAGACCCCTCCGATGGATCAGGACTCTTCCGACTTCTGACCTTATGCGGCATCTTTCTGAACTCCCCTAGCCATCCAAGCTTCCACAATTCTCTCCGGACCCCTCCAGCGGTCGACCTTCCACAGTGTCCTCCAGACTCCTCTAGTGGACGAACTTCCATAACACCTTCGGGACTCTTCTATCGGTCAACCTTCTATAGCGCCTTCTGAATTTCATTATCGATCATCCTTCTGTCAGATTCTTCATGCAATCGGACCTCTCCAGCGGACAGTCTTCAAACAAGCTTCTACATCAGACAAATTCCAGATGGACTTCTCTAGCAATTGGACTCTAGCTGGATTTTTCCAACAGAAAGTTTTCGTCCGAACTTCTACAGCAGATGACTTCCGTCTGTAGCATCAACGCCTAAGGCACTCAACAACAGTTAACCCATCAGCAACCTCAAAAATATCTGAGCTTCTCTTAGATTACTGAGACAGAGAGCTATTCCGCTCCACCAGACGTCCCAACCGAGCTTCAGCCGTCCGGCCCGAACTCTCCGGCAAGTCGCGACAACGAACACCACTCCACTCTCTGTAACAAACTCCACGTGGCCCCACCACTCTCCGACAAGTCACGATAATGGACACCACTACTCTCCATAACAAACTCCACGTGGCCCCGAACGACCCACTACCAGGCAGTTACGGATGTCACTTTCAATCGGTTATGCTCTCCCGTCTATAAAAGGACCCCCCAGATATGTTCTCCTCTAAGCTCTAAGCACTATCTCTAAACTCTGCTAAAATTCTATTTGAGTACTCCATTTCTGTTGAAGCAGAGTACTGACTTGAGTGTCAGAGGGTCTTGTCGGAGCATCCCCAACTTCGGTTTAAACTTTCCTTGCAGGTCCCGACGGCGGCCGTGATCCTCTCGACTCCAGCTTCTCCAGCATCGGTGGAATTCTGCACCAACAAAGTCAAACACAGTTTACTATTTGGAACTCTTCTGATTCACTGCTGTTCTAGTACTTCTCAAGTTCTTTGAGAATGCTTTTTACAATTTTCAAAAGATCCTATCATGGATCAGTCCGAAATCAATGATTATGCATAAGGCATAATACACATCAAGCTTGGTACATTGAATGTATGGATAAGTAAACTCCTTTACACCCATTCATATTGAACCTTTTCAATATTAAATTCTATGTACCTAGACTGAGACAAAGCCTGCATCCACTTACAACTATCCTTATAGATGCCAAGTATATTAGATGCTTAACCCAAATCTATTCCATGAAAACTTCTGTAAAAAGAAAGCCATTGACCGAGTGCAATATCAGAACTATCTTCCCAATATGCTGTATGTCTCCTACATGTTAGATGTGTGCCCAAGATGCCAGATTGGCTGACACATTTCAGTACAAATCTAAGGGCAAATTTATAATTTTGATTATAAATCAATAAATGGATTATTCTTCTATCACATTGTGTGCATTGTGTCTGTGATACATCCTTTGAGTTAGTAGGAATGTCAATTCATATTTTCAAGAGTTAAAAATTTAAGGCATAAATTTACATAACTAACTCATAAACAGCTCCAGACCATAGGATCATCATGAGGATGGTGATCGATCTGAAAGGTTAGTGTACGATCGCTTTCTTAGGATAGATGTGTCTTGAGTCTATGGTGTGGAGACATCGGAGTGAGAGTACAGGTATTCATTGAGAATGAGAGTACTGAGCGTGATCATATCGAGTAGTCATAAGGAAGTCTACCTTCTCATCGATGACTAGCTCGATGCTGCAGTTGTGTGTCTAGTTCTTTGACCTGAGGTGCATCGACAGTTCACCTTGAGTGTGTTATAGTTTGACTACACTATAACTCAGTCTTCTAGCTATTCGAAACCCTGAGGTGTATGTTGGCTGTAGCATATTCATTGTAGGAACCAGATCGCACCAAGATGGGATCTATCAACCACGATAGATGAGAGGAGTAGTCCTATGATGATCGAAAGATCGAGTCCTTAAGCCCATGGCCATGGTAGAGTGAAATAATGGAAAAAGAGTTTTTCATTGGGGTTTCACATCAGACTCGGATCGATCGATCAATTCATATGACTGATATTGGGTTTGACGAGTTCACCTTAACCCTAATTCAATCGGGACTCATGATAAAGAAACTCAATCACGTAGGTAGCTGCATCGAGAGGTTCATCTTCAATTCTGATGGGTTGCCACCACATACTGCTAGGTATCACTGGTGGATTTTGGAAGCAATTAGAATAATCTTGATGATCGATCATTCTAATTGTCTGAATCAGAAGAGTTCTGATCCATCGAAAGGAGTTTCGATGATGAGATCACGACATGTCTCATTACCATATGGAATTGAACCTAACTAGGTCACACAAACAAGAGTTAGGGTCTGGATGTCATCAATTGGGCTAACCCAATTGATTTGGATAAGATCCAATAAGGTTCAAGGAAATCGTGCTAGCACACGATTGAGCCTAACTTTCTCCTCGTGTAATTTTTTCTGTCTCTACTAAGCCAAATGTGATTTGACTCATCCAGAGAACCTTGAGAAGATTTCTCTTAGTCTAAATGAAGCTTGTCCAGCTCAAAAAAAGATTGTCTTAATTCATGAGATGAATTTAAGACAAGCACCTGCTAATTCCTGTCACCTGCCAATTTCATTTTAGGACATCTGTCAAATGTTGACATATGGGTCTTAAACTGAAGAGAGCTCATTGGAGGATTTTTGTGGAGTTTCCATATGCCAAAATCCAATTAAATTGGGTGCAATAATTATATTATGATGTGAGCCCAATTGGATTAAAGTGGGCGCCCCAAATGGATAAGAATGAAAGAGTCTTGATAAACATGGACTCTTTGGCGCCACCTTGCTTGTGCTTATCTAAAGTTGGTGCCAACATAGGAGAGAGGGTGGGGGTTCTTATCTTATGTGATCAGATAACATCACTCCATCAATCAAATTTTTTTCAGAATTTATTAAAATTTTTTGATTGGTCGAATGATGTGGCACTATGCAGCATACAGGGTCTATAATATCCCTATCTGCGCCTAGGGTTTAACAAGTTTCTGCCCAATACCAAGCCAAAATAAAAATCCTCTCCTCTTCTCTATATCCTTCCTACTCTCCTCTCTCCCCTCTTCACATCCAAAGAGTTGGACATCCATCTGGCAAACATCCAAGGTGTGGTGATGCCTGGAACAGGAAGGTTGCAGGACATCTTCGACAGGCTGCTGCTCCAACTTCAGAAGGAGTTTTGAAGCACTTTTAAATCAGATAGAGATCTAATTTTTCGAGCATAGATTTGTGAGGAGAAGATATTCTACGTCCTTCCTGAGTGGATATCGGTAGAGGCCAGGTGCTTGCATGGCTTCATCAGAACCTCGGGCTGTGCCGAGATCATCTACAGGGTAATCAGATTACCCTTGAGGTATTATTTGTTTCCTCATCCATTTTAGACTTATTTCAGACTTAATATCAGATATAAAGATTAGATATAGAGATTTAGATCTAAAATAAATATAGGATAATTTTTTTTTAAAATTATTCTGCCCCAGATTTGATGAAATCTGGAAGATCCTACAAAGGAAAAGGCGTTTTCCCTTCAACTGGTATCAGAGCTAGGATTTTGGCTCTATTTCAGATCTAATTTAGATCTGATTTTAATTTTAATTTATCTGATATTTAATAATTTCATATATCATATCAGATGTGATAAGATCTAAAATTAAAAATATTTAAAATTAAATCTAAGAAGATCTAACATTCATGAGATGCATGACTAGACTAGGATTAGTTGAATCCAGGAAGAGTCTTAAGTTTTATGTTTTAATGAAATTAAAATATAAATTAAATATAATTTATTTTTTATTTTTTTTATTTTATAAATATTATAATTAGATCAAAAAATAAAAAATAAAATTTTAATTTTTTCATAAAATTGATCTATTGCATGCCTAGACTAGTTGTAGAATTGTTCCAGTAACTTGTCTAAAATAGATTTAATTTTGAATAGTTCAATTTAAATCTTATTTTTTAGATATTACATATGATGTATCAAATCTGAAAGCATATTAATTAGATCAATTTTTGATACATGAGATGTATGCAAAGTATGTATTAGTTAGATCTTAAATTGTATATGAGATATATAAATTTAGATCTAACTAGTTTTGTAGTGAAATTTATATTTCTGATTAAGGCATTCCTCATGGCCGTCCAATCATAAGAATAAAGTAGGGTTTAAAGACCCTCTCCTCCCATTCAATGGGGAGTTCTTATGACGTATAGGGGTGCTGCGCGTTCATCCTTAATCAGAAATCAAAACTTACTTTTTTACAAAACCCTAGATCCTGAAACCCTAGGATTTATTTTACATATTTTGTTTATGAACCCAAACTTAATTAATGAATTAAGTTTATGAAATCAATTTGGTCTAAAATTAAGAATTTCAGATCTAAGATATTTTCATAAAATTGGGTTTGGGCTTGGGTAGCTCAATTAGGTCTAGCGGTTGATCAAATCGAATCAAGAGTTGGTTAGGTGGGATCATGAAAGCTAATAATTGACCAGCCTTATAGGATTAAGTCTGGGTCAAGGTCGAATCACATTTAGATGTGACTCGATCAAGTTAAGACCTAATTTGGCTCAGAGGTTAGAGCCTGGATTGTAGGCTAACCCAATTAGTTCTAGTTCGACAATTTGGTGTCTAAGGTAAGTTGGGCAGATTCGATCGACTGGTTTTTAATTGGGAGCTACTCGACTCGAATGCATTCTTGTCGAGTTAATGGCATATCCCTCCCACCGGTCTCACTTACCTGGCCATATGTGTCGACTCAATTTTGATTAGAGGTGGCTAACAATTCGAGCTAACCCATACCACTAGGTTAGTCATAATTGTTATACTATGTCAAGTCAAGTTTAATGAGACCTAAATCAAATCTCCCTAAGAAAATATTAAGTCTAGGTCTTCCACCATTGTGGATGTGCGGGCCCTTCTCGGGGTTGATTGTTCTCGGCTAGATACAGTGGCTCAGTTGCACCAAGAAGATGCAACCATGTCCATTAGGCATTGGATGCTACGAATTAGAGGATGCGTTGGGCTCAATATTTCAGATACGGTGAGGGACCCAATCAGGAATCTAGTTCACGCAAATGGTGGGTTTGGCTTAACTAAGGATTCGAGCAATATTTCGGATACGGTGAGCTTCATGAATTAGAGACCAAATTTTGGGTGCACCATGATTAGAGAATCATTGGATAAGAGTTGTCCACTCATTGGTTGACCCATCACCAATAACTGTTAGGTGAGGTGATGAGCCAGTCGGTGAGACCGCACCATCCACTAGAAATCACTAATCACGAAGATTTTCATATCTCTACTAAGGGAGTGTAGGGATCTGAGAAAATAGTGGAAGCCTAATTTATTTAAAAATGAAACCCCTAAACAAATCGGTTAAGTTTGATTACAAAATCTAACTAGAAACTTTTAACTCTCTATAGGAAACATGTCTGCCTCAAACCCCAAGACCAAAATACTAGATACCCACAGATTGACTGGACCCAATTTCAAGGACAGATTAAGGAACTACAGAATTATTCTGGGTTCTAAAAAATTGACTCATATCTTGGACCAGGACCCACCTGCCATGCCAGCACGTCCGACTGCTGAACAGAGAGCATCTCTGAAAAGGTGGATGGATGATGATAACAAAGTAAGGTACTATATGTTGGGTGCAATGTCGATGACTTGCAGCGCCAACATGAGAACATTTTGACTATCTGTCAAATGTTGGCTCACCTACAAAAGTTGTTTGGTGAACAGAGTTGCACGGCCAAGTATCAAGTCTGTCAAAGACTTTTTAAGGCCAAGATGCGTGATGGATAGTCAGTCCAAGATCATTGTTTGACAATGATCAAAGATCGTAAGGAGCTTGAGAAGCTCGGTATCATCTTAGACAAGGATTTTTAGATTGATGTGATCCTTCAGTCCTTGTTCGATGTATATGGTCAGTTCATCATGAACTTTCACATGCATAAGATGTAGTGTACCTTGATCGAGTTAATGAACATGCTGGTTACAGCTGAGCTTTCCATGAAGGGTTCAAAAGGCTCAGTTCTTACTGTGGAGTGGATTTTTTCCAAGAGAAAGTCTTTTAGAAAGAAAAAAAAATCTGTGAAGAAGCAGAAGATGGATGGCAAGAAGAAGAAGACAGAACCGAAGAAGAAGGCTGCTGATAAGGGAAAATGTTTCCACTGCCAATCAGACGGTTATTGGAAGCAGAACTGTCCTCAGTACCTGGCCATCCTGAAGAAAAAGAAGGATGATCCTTTTGGAGGTATGCTCATTTTAGAATCTAATCTTATGATTTCTTCTGCATCCAGTTAGGTACTTGACTCTGGTTCTAGTGCTCATTTGTGCACTTCTATGCAGGGTCTTGAGGAGAGCAGGAGACTGAGGGATGGAGAGATGATCCTACGCATTGAGAACAGAGCAAGAGTTGTTGTTGTGGCCGTGGGAACCTACCCTCTGCGATTACCATTAGGATTAGATTTATTTCTTAGAGATTGTTATTATGTGCCTGTAGCAAGCAGGAATTTGATCTCTGTTTCATGTTTAGCATAAGAAGGCTATGTGATTAGCTTTTATAAGGACCATTGTAATATTTTTTATGAAAATAATAAAGTTACAGATGATTTTTTTTATTAACGATCTCTATCAGCTACATATTGATGTATCTGTATTTAATATCGAGCAAAATATGAATGCCATAGAAATTAAAAAGCCTAGAGATAATCTAAATAATAGGTATCTATGGCACCTAAGGCTAGGTCATATAGCGGAAGACAGAGTTAACAAATTGGAGAAATTCGGGCTATTGAGTCTGTTGACTTTCGAGTCATATCCAGTTTGTAAATCATGCTTTCAAGGCAAAATGATCAAGCTCCCTTTTGTGGGACATGGGGAAAGGGCCACAGACCTACTTGCCCTAGTACATATGAATGTGTGCGGCCCATTTGATGTGCCGGCTAGAGGCAACTACATCTACTTCATTACCTTTATTGATGATATATTTAGGTACGGATATGTGTTTCTAATGAAACACAAGTCTGAAGCATTTGAAAGGTTCAAAGAATTCAGACATGAGGTAGAAAAACAAACAGAAAAGCCCATTAAGGTTCTTCGATCAAATCGAGGAGGTGAATACCTTAGTCGGGAGTTCCTAGACTATCTTAAGGACAATGGTATAATCTCTCAATGGACTCCACCTGGAACATCTCAACTCAATGGGGTTTCAGAATGAAGAAATCGGACCCTATTAGATATGGTCCGTTCCATGATGAGCTTCACGGACCTCTCTGAATTTCTTTGGGGACATTGTCTCATGATAGCAATTTATGTATTGAATAGGATTCAATCTAAAATCGTTGCTACCACACCGTATGAGATATGGCATAGTAAGAAGCCAAATTTGAATCATCTCAGAATTTGAGATTGTCTGGCTCATGTCAAGAGACAGCAGGCGGACAAGTTAGAGTTTAGATCTTTTAGAGCTCAATTCATAGGATATCCTAAAGAGTCATTAGGATATTATTTTTATATTTTGAAAGACCACAATGTGATTATGAGTCGAAATGCTATTTTTCTTAAAAAATAGTTTATTCAAGATGGTGGCATCGAAAGAATAATTAAGCTCAAGGAGAATATCTCCCAAGTGCAACGAGCTAAAGAACCTGAGGAACCAAATCAATCAGAACCAATCCTAACACAACCTCTTCCACCTCATAGATCGACTAGGATTTTTCGTCCTCCTGAAAAGTATTTAGGTACCATACAAGAGGATGTAGAGGAAATATTTCTCACAAAAAATGGGGTTCATGGTGATGATCCCAAAACCTATGACGAGGCGATATCAGATATTGACTTCGAGAAATGGTTAGAGGCAATGAGATCAAAAATTGACTCGGTGTACTCAAACCAAGTCTGGACCTTGGTAGATCCATCTGAAGGTACTATACCTATTGGATGTAAATGGATCTTCAAGAGAAAGATAAGTGCAGATGAAAATGTGGAGACATTCAAGGCTAGGCTCGTAGCGAAAGGTTATAGTCAGTGCGAAAGTATTGACTATCAGGATACCTTCTCGTCCGTAGCCATGCTAAAATCCATCCACACATTGCTTGCTGTTGCAGCCTATTTTGATTATGAAATATGGTAGATGGACATGAAAATGACGTTCTTAAATGGACATCTTGAGGAAGATATTTATATGGAACAGTCAATTGGTTTCACATTCAGTGATAATGATCACAGGATCTGCAAGCTGCAAAGGTCCATTTATGGACTTAAGCAAGCATCTCGAAGCTGGAATACTCGTTTCAATGATGTGATCAAAATGTTTGGTTTCATCAAGAACGAGGAGGAACCATGTGTGTTCAAAAATGTCAGTGGGAGCACGGTTGTCTTTCTCGTATAGTACGTAGATGACATCCTTCTAATTGAGAATGACATTCCCATGTTGACCTCAGTCAAAAAATGGTTGTCTAAGGAGTTCTCTATGAAAGATCTAGGAGAGGCATTTTTTATACTGGGTATTAAGGTCTATAGAGATAGATCAAATAGGATGCTCGGACTTTCATAGAAGATGTACATAGAGGAGGTGCTAAAAAGATTTAGCATGAAAAACTTCAAAAGAGGTTTAGTACCTTTTAGACATGGCATTCATCTCTTAAAGTAGATGTGCCCTAGTATACCTGAGGAGATTGAATGCATGAGCAAGATCCCTTATGCTTCAGTAATAAGAAGCCTCATGTATGCCATGCTATGTACACGACCTGATATAGCCCATGCTGTGAGTGTCACAAGCAGATATCAGTCGAATCCAGGCGAAGAGCACTGGACTTCTGTGAAATATATCCTTAAGTACTTGAGAAGGACTAAGAATATGTTTCTAGTCTTTGGGAATGGAGAACTCCAGATTCAGGGATATACAGACTCAGACTTTATGTCTGATATAGATGATCAAAAGTCGACATCTGGGAATCTATTCATTTGCAATGGTGGTGTAGTCAGCTGGAAGAGTTCCAAGCAGATGGTGATTGCTGATTCCACCATGGAGGCAGAGTACATTGTTGCATCGGAAGCTGTGAAGGAGGCATTCTGGTATAAAAAGTTTGCCGTAGAGCTTGGAGTGATGTCATCGGATGCCATACCTCTTTACTGTGACAATAATGGTGCCATAGCCCTAGCTAAGAAGCCAAGGTCTCACTAGAAGTCCAAGCACATCGAGCGGCGATTCCATTTGATCCGTGATTACCTCAAAAAGGGTTATGTCGAGGTCAAGAGAGTCGACTCCACAGACAATGTGGCAGACCCACAGACAAAGCCATTAGGCCAGCAAAAGATCGAAGCCCACCTTGAGAAGATGGGACTTAGATATGTAGCCAATTGGCATTAGGTCAAGTGGGAGTTTGTTAGATGTGTGTCCTAGATGCCAGATTGGCTGACACATTCTTGTACAAATCTAAGGACAAATTTATAATTTTTACTATAAATCAATAAATGGATTATTCTTCTATCACATTGTGTATATTGTGTCTGTGATACATCCTTTGAGTTAGTAGGAATGTCAATTCATATTTTCAAGAGTTGAAAATTTAAGGCATGAATTTACATAACTAACTTATAAACAGCTCCTAACCATAAGATCATCACGAGGATGGTGATCGATCCAGAAGGTTAGTATACGATCGCTTCCTTAGGGTAGATGTGTCTTGAGTCTATGGTGTGGAGACACTGGAGCGAGAGTATAGGTATTCGTTGAGAACGAGAGTACTGAGCATGACCACATTGAGTAGTCATAAGGAAGTCTACCTTCTCGTCGATGACTAGCTCGATGCTGTAGTTGTGTATCTAGTTCTTTGACCTGAGGTGCATCGACAGTTCACCTTGGGTGTGTTATAGTTTGACTACACCATAACTCGATCTCATAGCCATTCGAAACCCTAAGGTATATGTTAGCTATAGTATATTCATTGTAGAAACTATATCGCACCAAGATGGGATCTATCAACCTCGGTAGATGAGAGGAGTAGTCCTATGATGATCGAAAGATCGAGTCCTTAAGCCCATGGCCATGGTAGAGTGAAATAATGGAAAAAGAGTTTTCCATTGGGGTTTCACATCGGACTCAAATCGATCGATTGATTCATATGACTGACGTTGGATTTGATGAGTTCACCTTAACCCTAATTCAGTCGGAACTCATGATAGAGAAACTCAATCACACAGGTAGCTGCACTGAGAGGTTCATCTTCAATTCTGATGGGTTGCCACCACATACTGCTAGATATTATTGATGGATTTTAGGAGCAATTAGAATGATCTTGATGATCGATCATTCTAATTACCTGAATCAGAAGAGTTCTGATCCATAGAAAGGAGTTTCGATGATGTCGATGATGAGATCACGACATGTCTCATTACCATACAAAATTGAACCTAACTGGGTCACACAAATAAGGGTTAGGGTCTGGATGTCATCAATTGGGCTAACTCAATTGATTTTGATAAGATCCAATAAGGTTCAAGGAAATCGTGCTAGCACACGATTGAGCCTAACTTTCTCTTCGTGTAATCTTTTCTGTCTCTACTGAGCCAAATATAATTTGACTCATTCAGAGAATCTTGGAAAGATTTCTCTTAGTCTAAATGAAGCTTGTCCAGCATAGAAAAGGCTTGTCTTAATTCATGAGATGAATTTAAGACAAGCACCTGCTAGTTCCTGTCACCTGCCAATTTCTTTTTAGGACATCTGTCAAATGTTGACATATGGATCTTAAACTGAAGAGAGCTCATTGAAAGATTTTTGTGGAGTGTCCACATGCCAAAATCCAACTGAATTAGGTGCCATAATCAGATTATGGCATGAGCCCAATTGGATTAAAGTGGGCGCCCCAAATGGATAAGAATGAAAGAGTCCTGATAAGCATGGACTCTTTGGTGCCACCTTGCTTGTGCTTATCTAAAGTTGGAACCAACATAGGAGAGAGGATGGAGGTTCTTATCTAATGTGATCAAATGACATCACTCTACCAATCATAATTTTTCTAAAATTTATTGGAATTTTTTGATTGGTCGAATGATGTGGCACTGTGCAGTATACAGGGTCTATAAAATCCCTGTTTGTGCCTAGGGTTTAAAAAGTTTCTGCCCAATACCCAGCCAAAACGAGAATCCACTCCTCTTCTCTATGTCCTCCCTGATCTCCTCTCTCCCCTCTTCATGTCCAAAGAGTTGGATGTCCATCTGGCAAAGATCCAAGGCATGGTGATGCCTGGAATAGGAAGGCTGCAGGACATCTTCGACACGCTGCTACTCCAACTTCAGAAGGAGTTCTGAAGTACTTCCAAATCAGATAGAGATCTGATTTTTAGAGTGTAGATTCATGAGGAGAAGATGTTCCATGTCCTACCTAAGTGGATACCAGTAGAGGCCAGGTGCTTGCGTGGCTACATTAGAACCTTGGGCTACGCTGAGATCATCTACAGGATAATCAGATTACCCTTGAGGTATTATTTGTTTCCTCATCCCTTTTAGATTTATTTTAGACTTAATATCAGATATGAAGATTAGATCTAGAGATTTAGATCTGAAATAAATATAGAATAATTTTTTTTTTAAAATTATTCCACCCCAGATTTGATAAAATCTGGAAGATCCTACAAAGAAAAAGGCATTTTCCCTTCACCACATACATAACCAAGAACTTAGTGGGACTCCCGCTTATCTTCTTGCACACACACATGGTTCATCTATTTTTGATAAAGTCAAATATTTTGACTGTTCCATCAAAAATAAAAATACCTACTCCTCATAAACTGCCTAAATTCATAAAAGCATTTGCCCTCCCACTAGAGACAACTTCTCTAGATGGTGTATGGCAATAGCAAATAAGTATCCCTGATAGCAACCTATTGGGTCATACCCATAGGTGCTTCAACCATAGTCCATACTTGGTTGATGTTCAGGGAGTCCATTTGATGAAAAGATTTTAGGCCAACCGTTAGAGTCCCACTCATAACAATGTGGAGAAATTCAGTGCAGGGGTAAAATGATAATTTTAAAACTTTTTCAAAATTATGATTTTACAGCAAAAAAATATTAATTAATCTAATTAATTAATATAAATTTATCCTACACTAGGATCTAAATATGATATATAGCATGCATGCATTTAAATTTGAAATTCGAATTTGAACAATAAATAATTTATTGTAATGTGTTCAGAACACAATACCTTTATGCGGGTAGTAGATCGCCGCAATCCGATCACCGTCAGGAGAGTCTGATCATCATGACGTAGCCACACAGTGTGTCTGGCCTCTGCAGATCATCCACATGAAGCTTTCGGTCTGATCGACTCCTCACGAGTGCTAGCTCGTTGTAGAGCCCTTTTGACGGCCAATGCTAATCGAACTCCTTCGATCGATGTTTGTCGATTCTTTGGATGCTCTGGATCATCAACAGACATGCTTGAGAAGATGTTGAAGATCTCTCTGAGATTTTGTGGGCTCACGATACTCATAGCTCACTTTCTCACTTCCCGAACCCCAGGCTAAAACTTTAGGGAACTCACCGGAAACCTTGCACCCACTTTTCTTTCTTTTCTTTTTTTTTCTCTTGGAAGGATATGGACTTCCTTCTCACGCACAAGACTTCTCACACCCCAAAATTTTTTTTCAAAAATCTTTTTCTTGCACGCCCCACTCTTATCCTCCTTTTATAACAACATCAAACGTCTTATCCAAAAGAAAGAATAAAGATGAGTAATTGCACATTTGAATTCAAATCAAATTTTGAATTCAAATTAAATTTTGAATTCAAATGGACACCAACTCATCCCTTATCCACTAAAGGTGTGAGGCATGGCTTAAATTATGCACGGAGTGATTTCATGAGAAACCTTTTCTCATGTAATAAATGGGGCGTAAAAAAAGGGATAAGGTGCAAAGATTGATTGCCCATTCAAATTCAAACTTTATTTTGAATTTGAATGGCCAACCAATCATCCTTATCCATTCATTTGGCATATTAAAGTGGGGCGTGGAGAGGGCTTGGTGTGAGGAAATAATTCATGAGAAGTTCCTTCTCATGAATTCAAATGGGTGCAATGGAAGTGAGGTGGCGCATGGAGATTGGGTCAAGGTGGTTTAATTATTTAAACCAACCTAATTGAACCAAATAAGTTAGGTCCAATTAGACTAATTTAAATCTAAATAAATTAGGCTTAATTAGGCTCAATAAAATCTTAATCAAATCAGGAATTGATTAAGCCCAACCCCTGATCAAATCAGGGACCAAACCATCTTGACGATTAGGTCAACTCTTAACCTAATCGGATCAAACCCAACTGAATCCAATTCAATTGGACTTGATCCAAAAATAATTACTCAATCAAATTGAGTTAATTAGTGATCAAATCACTAATTAAACCTCTCATAAATACTGAGTCCAAATTCGATGGGCAATCAGGCATCAGAATTCATCAATATGTAACCCTGATCGAAAAGTCCCAACCAGTGGGACTCTTGACCCCGGTACCCATAATGTGTGGAACTCATGATCAGAGAATCCTGATTCTCGATCACTGAGTCTCAAACTTGTAGGATTCTACACCAGCCATCAGATCAGATAGGAACCTCTAATGTGTGTGACCCCGCAGGTTCGAACCTAAGCCGGTAGCACAGGAACCAATTCCTGTACTAATCGAAGTGACCATCTAGCAATGGTACCTGACGTTCGGATAGGTCGAAGAGTCACAATCGCAACACTCAGAACCTACATGAATATGGTTACTGTATAATTTATCCTTTTGACCCCTGTGTTTAGGATGACTCAGGGTTAAACTGTCAACCCTGATCAGATCATCCGAATCGTGCTCAACTCAAACAGTCCTGCGACTCCTCACAAGGACTACCCTGGCCAAGGTTTTGCTAAATTGAAACACGACTGTACATAGCTCCTAAACGGGAGTGGTCAATCCTATCTTGACACACGCACCGACAAGTCAAGTACTTGACTACTCCCAGCAGTCTTCCGTCACTGAATTAGAAATTCAGGTAGTCCAGTGCCTAAGTGCAGTGAGTTGCTTGCAAGTCACCATGGTGGTCTCAGGTCAGAGGGATATTTATACCCACATTCCATCGGAGCAAATCTTGATAGTAGAAATAGCTCTGGAGTTGGTCACGTTCAGTGCAGATGTACCCTTATATCTCACCTGTATGCCATACCAGTGTCTCCACACTCATTGGTTAAGAGGACAACCAACCTATATGGCACACAATGACCTATACTTGATAAACATTGTCGTCCTTGGTAACAATGTATCATTTGGTCGCGAACAGATTTAAGGACTAAACGACAAATCCTCCTTTGTCGAGTTTAAATAGTCCTAAGGACTTCACCACAACATAGGAGTTCATTAGAAGATGAAACATTTTGAGATAAAAAATACCAAAATAATTTTTATTAATTTATAATTCATGTATAAATATAAAAATGAGCACAACCGTCAACAGGCTGACGATTGGCTTTGGGACACTATTCCCAACAATCTCCCACTTGGCCTAAAGCCAATCGGTGCAGTATCTAATATCCATCTTTGACTTGTAGTTGTCTAACTCCTTCACCGCAATGGCTTTAGTGAATGGGTCAGCCAGGTTCTCCTTTCCGTCGATCTTCTGAAGATCGACGTCACCTCGATCCATAATTTTCAGGATGAGATGGTAGCGGTGCAAAATATGCTTTGTCCGCTGGTGTTCCTTTGGTTCCTTCGCCTGAGTAATGGCTCCAGAGCTATCACAGTAGAGCAGAACTGGACCAACAAGGGAGGGTGCTACTCCAAGCTCGATGATGAATTTTCTCAGCCACACCGCTTCTTTGGCAGCATCTGATGCAGCGACATACTCTGTCTCGCAAACTGAATCAGCCACTGTGTGCTGCTTAGAACTTTTCCAGCAGATAGCCCCACCATTAAGGGTAAAAATAAATCCCGACACCCTTTTGCTGTCATCGTAATCAGACTAGAAACTAGAGTCCGTAAACCCTATAAGTCTCAAGTCTGATTCACCATAAACAAGCTATTGGTCCTTAGTATTTCTTAAATACTTCAGGATGGTTTTAACAACCTTCCAGTGATTCTCTCCTAGATCAGATTGGTATCTACTCACTACCCCTAGTGAGTATGCCACATCTGGTTGTGTACATGTCATGGCGTATATGATAGATCCCACTGTCGAAGCATATGGAATCCAACCCATATGCTCTCTCTCTTGAGGTGTTGTCGGATAATCCCTCTTTGAGAGAGAAATTTCATGGCCTATCGAAAGATAGCCTTTCTTGGAATTCTCCAAGCTAAACCTCTTCAGCATAGTATCAATGTACGTGGACTGAGATAAACCAAGCAACCTTTTAGATCTATTTCTATAGATCCTCATCCCTAGGATGTAGGAAGCTTCTCCCAGATCCTTCATGGAGAACTATGACGACAGTGAAATCTTTATTCCCTGTAATGCAGGGACATCATTCCCGATTAAGAGAATGTCAACCATATACAATACAAAAAATACTACAATTGGACCATTAGCCCACTTATAAATGCATGGCTCTTCTCCGTTCTTAACAAAGCCATACATCTTGATCATCTTATCAAAACATATGTTCCAACTCTGTGATGCCTGCTTAAGTCCATAAATGGACCTCTGTAGCCTACACACCTTAGACTCATCTATGGATGTGAATCCTTCAGGTTGTATCATATACACCTCTTCATCCAGCTCTTCGTTTAGGAAAGCTGTCTTCACATCCATCTGCCAGATTTTATAGTCCAGATGGGCAGCTATGGCAAGCATAATCCGAATAGATTTGAACATTGCCACAGGAGAAAATGTCTCGTCATAGTCTATACCATAACGTTGACGATATCTCTTGACAACCAGATGGGCTTTATAGGTTTCCACCTTTCCGTCTGCGCCCCTCTTCCTTTTGAAGACCCACTTACACCCTATGGGTTTTACTCCTTCGGGTGGGTCAACCAATGTCCACATATCGTTGACCTTCATGGACTCCATTTTAGATTTCATGACTTCTAACCATTTCTCAGAGTCGGGTCTCTGCATTGCATCCATGTAGGTGATCGGATCCTCATCGTTTTCATCAAGTTCGATTGGATCATCGTCCCAGACCAAAAAACCATAGTATCTATCCGGTTGACGTGGTACTCTACTAGATCACCTTAAGGGTGCTTGAATAATGGGCTCCGAATATGATCTAACCAAATCTGGTTCAGGTTCAGCAACTTGTGTCAGTTTTTCCACCTGTCCAACTTCGTCAAGTTCGATCTTAGAGGCAACAGTCCCTTCACCAAGGAACTCCTTTTCCAAAAAGATTGCCTTAAGGCTGACAAACATTTTTTGCTTATCAGCTAGGTAGAAGTAATATCCTTTGGTCTCTTTTGGGTACCCTATAAAATTATACTTGTCAGACCTAGGTCCAAGCTTGTCCGTAATTAAATGTTTAACATAAGTCAGACACCCCCAAACCCTAAGGTGCGAGAGTACTGGCTTACGTCCTATCCATATCTCATATGGCATTTTGGTTACAGACTTACTCAAAACTCTATTTAGAAGGTAACAAACCGATTCGAGCGCATATCCCCAAAGAGAGATCGATAGACCAGCAAACCCCATCATGAATCGAACCATGTCTAACAAGGTTCGATTCCTTCTTTCAGACACACCATTATGTTGTGGTTTTCCAGGAGGTGTCCACTGAAAGAGAATCCCATTCTCCCCAAGATATGTCAGAAAATTATTGAAAAGGTATTCACCTCCTTGATCAGATCGAAGAGTTTTAATACACTTTCCAGTTTGTTTTTCTATCTCATTTCGGAATAGTTGGAACATTTCAAATGACTCCGACTTATGCTTCATTAAATAGACATACCCATACCTTGATAGGTCGACTGTGAAAGTTATGAAGTAGAAATATCCACCTCTTGCACTTGAGCTCATGGGTCTACATACATCAAAATGTACCAGACCCAAGAGTTCATTGGCTCGCTAACCTTTTCTAGTAAAAGGTGATTTGGTCATTTTACCAAGAAGACAGGACTCACAGGTTGGAAGTGATTCACAATCACCTACTTCAAGAATTTCTTCTTGAGCCAACCTGTTTATCATGTTCTTATTGATATGACCTAACCTACAGTGACAAAGGTAGACTTCTGACACATTATCTATTCTAGGGCATTTACCGGAGGTTTGAACCACATTAACAGGTTGTGATAGAAAGTAAATTTCATTATTAAGTTGTCCAATAAACATTATAACACTATTCAAAATGATATTGTAAATATTTCTTTTTATTAAAAATTGATAACCGTTCATGGCCAAAAGGCCTACAGAAATAATATTTAATAAAAAGCTTGGACAATAGTGACATTCACTCAGAATTATATTTCGAGAATTGGTTACAAGGTTCATGATTCCTAATGCTAGAACTGAAACTTTGCTTCCATCTCCAATGTTCAGGAATCTATCACCTTCATCAAATCTCCTACTGACCTACAGACCCTGCATTGAATTCCAAATATGATAAGGGCTTCCGGTATCCAATACCCAGGCAGTAGTATCACAAATAAAAAAGTTGCAAGGTGTTATCATATAAGTATCTTGCTTCTTCTTCCGCCTGTTCGGGTCCAGGGAGGCAATGTATAGAGGACAGTTCCTCTTCCAGTGCCCCTGCTTCTTGCAAAAGAAGCACTTCGCCTGGCTCTGGTCGGGCTTGCATTTCTTGGTCTGACCCTATGCAGATGTCCCAGCATGCAGCTGCACCTTCTTATTCTTCTTCTTCTTGTTCTTCTTCTTCCCTTTCTTAAAGGGTCGACGATCAGAAGAAGACCCTCCCACAACATTCACCGACTCCTTATGGAGCTGGTGATCCTTCTCAAAGTTCTGCAGCAACCCCAACAAGCCGTGGTAGTTCACTGCAGGCTTTGTCATCCGAAAATGAGTAAGAAAGGGGAGGAAGGACTTGGGCAATGAATTAAGGATCGCATCCTTACCGAGCTGCTCGTGCAAGAGAAAGCCCAGTTTACTTAGGCACTCAATCATTTTGATCATGTATAGTACATGATCAGTGACTGAGGCTCCATCCCTCATCCGAGCATTGAAAATGGCACAACTAGTTTTGTGCCTTTCAACGTCGTTAGGCATGCCAAAAAAGTCATTCAACATTTGAAGTATCTCTTGTGGCTAGGCATTCTCGAACTTGCGGCTGAACTCATCATTCATAGCTGCCAGCATAATGCACCGAATGGTGGTGCGGTCGTTGAGCCACTTCTGATAAGTGTCTCGGACCGTCCCTCTAACGTTCAGGACTGGCTCCTCAGGTGCCAGATCCGTTACTACATAAAGGATCCGCTCATGCTCAAGGATAATTTTTAATTTTCGATACCAGCTATCGAAATTAGATCCCATGAGCTTGTCATTATCTAATAATGACTAGAGGGACAGGGTAGTGGCCATAGCTGCATAAAGAAAAACCAGACCTCTATTAGTACATAAATTATAAATACTAAAGTTTTGGACTTTAGTCTAAAATTTCTCCCGGTATTTTTACGAACTGGTAGCCTCAACCTCCAATTCAAGGAATTACTTTAATTCCTTAGTGAGTACTAGAATCCACATAGACTACACACGAGCCCAACTTTGGTTGGTCAACCCATGTGCATCTATAGGTAGGTTCATAACCAGTTGTTTCTTTAAACAACTTTTAGTAATTGATTTTGCCCCAGAACCTAATCAGTAGGCTTTGGCCTCCACTGAAAAGATCTGGTTAGGTCCAACCATTAACATGATTTGATTTGGTGAATTGGACCAATAAATGATCAGGCCCGACTTTGGTCGGCCAACCTGATCACCATCAGAAAGACTCAAACCAAATTATCATATTATGAATGATAATTTCATTAGTCAATAAGCACTAGGCCTTTGGGCCTCCAATGATTATTAAACTAATGGACTCATTATCACTCACTTAATGGGAGGCTATGACTTAGTTATCAATATAACTTAATCATTTTTAGGGACCTAATAATTTTTGAAGATTTTATTAAAGGATAGATGTGAAGAAAATATCCAGCCAATTTCAATCCTCCCACTGACTTCACCAAGTCAGATTAAAAAGGATTTAATTAAAGCTGGCATTAGGAACACCTAAATCAGTTAAACTGATTTACCTAATGATATGGGTGAGCCCTAATCACCAAGTGATCTAATCAAAACCTAATTCATCAGGTTGGCCAGGTAAGTGAGATCAGTGGTGGGGATAAGCCATTAACTCATCAGAGATCAAATCACTAAGAGTAGCTCCAGCTTAAAAACCACTGGTCAAACTGCCAAACTTACCTTAGACACCAACCGGTTCATTAGTTTTAATTTGATCAACTTAGTAAATAGGGTTCCACCGTGTAGCTATGAATTAAGTCCATCTTGGTCTAGTTAAAGATATGGACCCATTCAACTACATCTATTGGAGTTGAGTCTAGAGTATCCTTGACCTAATCTAATTCAAATTTTGATTAGATTTGACCAATTACTCTAATTTAGTCCATTTCTTTAAGCTAACCATAGGTCTAACCCAATTATGGACCTAATCCATCTAACCCATTGACCCACAAGTTTATGCAATTGTCTTAGGTCTTAATTCACAATTCTAGACCTACTAGACAACACTTAATTCTTTTAATTAAGTATTTGGGCTGAGGGGTCAGGGTTTGGTATTTCAAAAATAATTTTCAAATTTGAAAGGTTTTATTTTCTATTCACCAAATATGTTGACTCATTTCACAAATAGATCAGCATATTTCATAAATAGAAATCCTATTGCTAATTACATAACAGAAAATAACTCAATCAAAATAAATCATGAATATTCCTTTAGATCTAATCTAACATATTTATGATAAATTTTATAATTGAACCTTTACAATTAATTTCTTTCGCTACTTCATCTACATGGGATATAATTGCAGCGGTATCCTTACTGCCATAGGACACCCCATCGAATGGGAGGAGAGGGCCTTTAAACCCTACTTTTCTCCTATGATCGGACGACCATGGCAACCAACCCAATTCAATTACTTGCTACTTGGATCAAATATATCTAAATATACCAATTTTAAAATTTAAATTTCAAATTTTAAATTTTGAATTTTAAATTTCAAATAAATTTCAAATTTTAAATTTTAAATTTTTGAATTTCTAATTTTGAATTTCAAATTTTGAATTTTAAATTTTGAATTTTAAATTTTAAATTTCTATCAAATTTTAAATTTCAAATTTCAAATTTTTAATTTCAAATTTTTAATTTCAAATTTTGAATTTTAAATTTTTGAATTTTGAATTTCAAATTTCAAATTTTAAAATTCAAAATTTAAATTTTTGAATTTCAAATTTTTGAATTTTAAATTTTAAATTTAAACTTTTAGATTACAACTTAATCTATGCATGCAAATATATATATCATATCTAAGAATCCGCTCTGATACCATTTGTGAAGAAATTCAGTGTAGGGGTAAAATGATAATTTTAAAACTTTTTCAAAATTATGATTTTACAGTAGAAAAATATTAATTAATCTAATTAATTAATATAAATTTATCCTACATGAGGATCTAAATATGATATATAGCATGCATGCATTTAAATTTGAAATTCAAATTTGAACAATAAACACTTTATTGTAATGTGTTCAGAACACAATACCTTTATGCGGGTAGTAGATCGCCGCAATCTGATCACCGTCAGGAGAGTCTGATCATCGTGATGCAGCCACACAGCATGTCTGGCCTCTGCGGATCATCCACACGAAGCTTTCAGTCTGATCGACTCCTCACGAGTGCTAGCTCGTTGTAGAGCCCTTTTGACGGTCAATGCTAATCGAACTCCTTCGATCGATGTCTGTCGATTCTTCGGACACTTTGGATCATCAACAGATGTACTTGAGAGAATGTTGAAGATCTCCCTGAGATTTTGTGGGCTCACGACACTCGTAGCTCACTTTCTCACTCCCCAAATCTCAGGCTAAAACTCTAGGGAACTCATCGAAAACCTTGCACCCACTTTTCTTTCTTTTCTTTCTTTTTCTCTTGGAAGGATATGGACTTCCTTCTCACGCACAAGACTTCTCACACCCCAAAATTTTTCTCCAAAAATCTTCTTCTTGCATGCCCCACTCTTATCTTCCTTTTATAACAACATCAAACATCTTATCCAAAAGAAAAGATAAAGATGAGTAATTGCACATTTGAATTCAAATCAAACTTTGAATTCAAATGGACACCAACTCATCCCTTTTCCACTAAAGGCATGAGGCATGGCTTA
The DNA here is from genome assembly GCF_000442705.2 of Elaeis guineensis. Lineage (NCBI taxonomy): Eukaryota > Viridiplantae > Streptophyta > Magnoliopsida > Arecales > Arecaceae > Elaeis > Elaeis guineensis. Next base: position 58,635,842 of record NC_025993.2, read on the forward strand.
AATTGTGCATGGAGTGATTTCATGAGAAACCTTTTCTCATGTAATAAATGGGGCGTAAAAAAAGAATAAGGTGCAAAGATTGATTACCCATTCAAATTCAAACTTTATTTTGAATTTGAATGGCCAACCAATCATCCTTATCCATTCATTTAGCACATTAAAGTGGGGTGTGGAGAGGGCTTGGCGTGAGAAAATAATTCATGAGAAGTTTCTTCTCGTGAATTCAAATGGGTGCAATGGAAGTGAGGTGGTGCATGGAGATTGGGTCAAGGTGGTTTAATTATTTAAACCAACCTAATTGAACCAAATAAGTTAGGTGCAATTAGACTAATTTAAATCTAACTAAATTAGATTTAATTAGGCTCAATAAAATCCTAATCAAATCAGGAATTGATTAAGCCCAACCCCTGATCAAATCAGGGACCAAACCATCTTGACGATTAGGTCAACTCTTAACCTAATCGGGTCAAACCCAACTGAATCCAATTCAATTGGACTTGATCCAAAAATAATTACTCAATCAAATTGAGTTAATTAGTGATCAAATCACTAACTAAACCTCTCATAAATATTGAGTCCAAATTTGATGGGCAATCAAGCATCAGAATTCATCGATATATAACCCTGATCGAAAAGTCCCAACCATTGGGACTCTTGACCCCGGTACCCATAATGTGTGGAACTCATGATCAGAGAATCCTGATTCTCGATCACTGAGTCTCAAACATGTAGGATTCTACACTAGCCATCAGATCAGATAGGAACCTCTAATGTGTGTGACCCCGCAGGTTCGAACCTAAATCGGTAGCACAAGAACCAATTTCTGTACTAATCGAAGTGACCATCTAGTAATGGTACCCGATGTCCGGATAGGTCGAAGAGTCACAATTGCAACACTCAGAACCTACATGAATATGGTTACTGTATAATTCATCCTTTTGACCCCTGTGTTTAGGATGACTCAGGGTTAAACTATCAACCCTGATCAGATCATCCGAATCGTGCTCAACTCAAACAGTCCTGTGACTCCTCACAAGGACTATCCTGGCCAAAGTTTTGTTAAATTGAAACATGACTATACACAGCTTCTAAAGTGGAGTGGTCAATCCCATCTTGACACACTCACCAACAAGTCAAGTACATGACTACACTCAGCAGCCTTCCGTCACTAAATTAGAAATTCAAGTAGTCCAGTGCCTAAGTATAGTGCGTTGCTTGCAAGTCACCGTGACGGTCTCAGGTCGGAGGGATATTTATACCCACATTCCATCGTAGCAAATCTTGACAGCAGAAATAGCTCCGAAGTCGGTCACGTTCAGTGCAGATGTACCCTTACATCTCACCTGTATGCCATACCAGTGTCTCCACACTCATTGGTTAAGAGGACGACCAACCTATATGGCACACAATGACCTATGCTTGATAAACGTTGTCGTCCTTGGTAACAACGTATCATTTGGTTGCGAACAGATTTAAGAACTAAACGATAAATCCTCCTTTGTCGAGTCTAAATAGTCCTAAGGACTTCACCACAACATAGGAGTTCATTAGAAGATGAAACATTTTCTGATGAAAAATATCAAAATAATTGTTATTAATTCATAATTCATGTACAAATATAAAAATGAGTACAACCGTCAACAGGCTGATGATTAGCTTTGGGACACTATTCCCAACAAACAATCTCCGAATGGGTCAAGTAAAATATTATTCACAATGATGTATGGTGTACTGCCATTCACAATGACAAACCCATATTTAAGAGGTACATCACACACTTGAATTAACCTTTCAGTGAGGAGGTATGTATCATGGTCGTGCCTCATCATTGGGTACATCTGATCGAGGATTAACTTATGGACACTCCACAAGTTAAGATAGGATAGTTTATAGGTCTTGAACTTCTTAAGTTCAATTATTCTCCCACTATCCACTTTTAGAAGAATTTCTTTTCTTAAAAGGTAGCATACCTACTGACAAAACACATTTTGTCAAGTAAGATGGTAGATGTAGTTGTTGGGAATAGTGTCCCAAAGCCAATCGTCAGTCTATTGACGGTTGTGCTTATTTTTGTATTTATACATGAATTATGAATTAATAAAAATTATTTTGATATTTTTCATCATAAAATGTTTCATCTTATAATGAACTCCTATGTTGTGGTGAAGTCCTTAGGACTATTTAGACTCGACAAAGGAGGGTTTGTCGTTTAGTCCTTAAATATGTTCACGATCAAATGATACGTTGTTACCAAGGATGACAATGTTTATCAAGCATAGATCGTTGTGTGCCATATAGGTTGGTTGTCCTCTTAACCAATGAGTGTGGAGACACTGGTATGGCATACAGGTGAGATGTAAGGGTACATCTTCAGTGAACATGACCAACTTCGGAGCTATTTCTGCTGTCAAGATTTCCTCTTATGGAATATGGGTATAAATATCCCTCTGACCTGAGATCGTCAAGGTGACTTGCAAGCAACTCACTGCACTTAGGCATTGGACTACCTGAATTTTTAATTCAGTGACGGAAGGCTGCTGGGTGTAGTCAAGTACTTGACTTGTCGGTGCATGTGTCAAGATGGGATTGACAACTCTAGTTTAGGAGCTGTGTACAGTCGTGTTCCAATTTAGCAAAACCTTGGCCAGGGTAGTCCTTATGAGGAGTCATAGGACTGTTTGAGTTGAGCACGATTCGGATGATCTGATCAGGGTTGACAGTTTAACCCTGAGTCATCCTAAACACAGGGGTCAAAAGGATGAATTATATAGTAACCATATTCATGTAGGTTCTGAGTGTCGCGATTGCAACTTTTCGACCTATCCGAATATCGGGTACCATTGCTAGATGGTCACTTCGATTAGTACAAAAATTGGTTCTTGTGCTACCGGCTTAGGTTTGAACCTGTGGGATCACACACATTAGAGGTTCCTATCTGATCTAATGGCTGATGTAGAATCCTACATGTTTGAGACTCAGTGATCGAGAATCAGGATTCTCTGATCATGAGTTACACACATTATGGGTACCGGGGTCAACAGTCCCACCGGTTGGGATTTTTCGATCAGGGTTACATATCGATGAATTCTGATGCCTGATTGCCCATCGAGTTTGGACTCAATATTTATGAGATTTAATTAGTGATTTGATTGCTAATTAACTCAATTTGATTGAGTAATTATTTTTGGATCAAGTCCAATTGAATTGGATTCAGTTGGGTTTGACCCGATTAGGTTAAGAGTTGACCTAATCGTCGAGATGGTTTGGTCCCTGATTTGATCAGGGGTTGGGCTTAATCAATTTCTGATTTGATTAGGATTTTATTGAGCCTAATTAAGCCTAATTTAGTTGAATTTAAATTAGTCTAATTGGACCTAACTTATTAGGTTCAATTAGGTTGGTTTAAATAATTAAACCACCTTGACCCAATCTCCATGCGCCACCTCACTTCCATTGCACCCATTTGAATTCATGAGAAGGAACTTCTCATGAATTATTTTCTCATGCCAAGCCCTCTCCACACCCCACTTTAATATGCCAAATGAATGGATAAGGATGATTGGTTGGCCATTCAAATTCAAAATAAAGTTTGAATTTGAATAGGCAATCAATCTTTGCACCTTATCCCTTTTTTTATGTCCCATTTATTATATGAGAAAAGGTTTCTCATAAAATCACTCCATGCATAATTTAAGCCACTCCTCATGCCTTTAGTAGATAAGGGATGAGTTGGTGTCCATTTGAATTCAAAATTTGATTTGAATTCAAATGTGTAATTACTCATCTTTATCCTTTCTTTTGGATAAGACGTTTGACATTGTTACAAAAGGAGGAGAAGAGTGGGGCATGCAAGAAGAAGATTTTTGAAGAAAAATTTTAGGGCATGAGAAGTCTTGTGTGTGAGAAGGTAGTCCATATCCTTCCAAAAGAAAAAGAAAGAAAAGAAAGAAAAGAAAGAAAAGTGGGTGCAAGGTTTCCGGTAAATTTTCTAGAGTTTTAGCCTGGGGTTTGAGAAGTGAGAAAGTGAGCTACGAGTGTCGTGAGCCCACAAAATCTTAGAGAGATCTTCAACATCCTCTCAAGCATATCTGTTGACAATCTGAAGCATCTGAAAAATCGACAGATATCGATCGAAGGAGTTCGATCAGCATCGGCCATCAAAAGGGCTCTACAATGAGCTAGCGCTCGTGAGGAGTCGATCAGACTGGGAGCTTCATGTGGATGATCTGCAGAGGTCAGACACGCTGTGTGACTGTATCGCAATGATCAGACTCTCCCAACGGTGATCAGATTGCGGCGATCTACTACCCGTACAAAGGTATTGTGTTCTGAACACATTACAATAAAGTGTTTATTGTTCAAATTTGAATTTCCAATTTAAATGCATGCATGCTATATATCATATTTAGATCCTAGTGTAGGGTAAATTTATGTTAATTAATTAGATTAATTAATATTTTTCTACTGTAAAATCATGATTTTGAAAAAGTTTTAAAATTATCATTTTACCCCTGCATTGAATTCCCCACAAATGGTATCAGAGCATGTTTTTAGATATGATATACATATTTGCATGCGTAGATTAAGTTGTAATCTAAAAGTTTAAATTTAAAATTTAAAATTCAAAATTTAAAATTTGAATTTTGAAAGTTGTTCGAAATTCAAAATTCAAAAATTTGAAATTTAAATTTTAAAATTTGAAATTCGAAATTCAAAATTCAAAAATTTGAAATTCAAAAATTGAAATTTAAAATTTGAAATTTGGTTGAAATTTGAAATTTAAAATTTAAAATTCAAAATTTGAAATTCAAAATTTGAAATTCTAAAATTTGAAATTTAAAATTTGAAATTTGTTTGAAATTTGAAATTCAAAATTTAAAATTTAAAATTTGAAATTTAAATTTTGAAATTGGTATATTTAGATATACTTGATCCAAGTAGCAAGTAATCGAATTGGGTTGGTTGCCATGGCCGTCCGGTCATAGAAGAAAATATTGGGAATAGTGTCTCAAAGCCAATCATCAGTCTGTTGACGGTTGTGCATATTTTTGTATTTGTATATGAATTATAAATTAATAAAAATTATTTTAATATTTTTTCATCACAAAATATTTCATCTTCTAATGAACTCCTATGTTGTGGTGAAGTCCTTAGGACTATTTAGACTCGACAAAGGAGGATTTGTCGTTTAGTCCTTAAATCAGTTCGCGACCAAATGATACATTGTTACCAAGGACAACAATGTTTATCAAGCATAGGTCGTAGTATGCCATATAGGTTGGTTGTCCTCTTAACCAAAGAGTGTGGAGACACTGGTATGGCATACAGGTGAGATGTAAGGGTACATCTGCACTGAACGTAACTAACTCTGGAGCTATTTCTGCTGTCAAGATTTGCTCTGATGGGATATGGATATAAATGTCCCTCCGACATGAGACCGCCACGGTGACTTTCAAGCAACTCACTGCACTTAGGCACTGGACTACCTGAGTTTTTAGTTCAGTGACGGAAGGCTGCTGGGTGTAGTCAAGTACTTGACTTGTCGGTGCGTGTGTCAAGATGGGATTGACCACTCTAGTTTAGGAGCTATGTACAGTCGTGTTTCAATTTAGCAAAACCTTGGCTAGGGTAGTCCTTGTGTGGAGTCACAAGACTGTTTGAGTTGAGCACGATTCGGATGATCTGATTAGGGTTGACAATTTAACCCTGAGTCATCCTAAACATAGGGGTCAAAAGGATGAATTATACAGTAACCATATTCATGTAGGTTCTGAGTGGTGCGATTGCGACTCTTTGACCTATCCGGACGTCGGGTACCATTGCTAGATGGTCACTTTGATTAGTACAGAAATTAGTTCCTGTGCTACCGGCTTAGGTTCGAACCTGTGGGGTCACACACATTAGAGATTCCTATCTGATCTGATGGCTGATGTAGAATCTTATATGTTTGAAACTCAGTGATCGAGAATCAGGATTCTCTGATCATGAGTTCCACACATTATGGGTACCAGGATCAAGAGTCCCACTGGTTGGGACTCTTCGATCAGGGTTACATATCGATGAATTCTAATGCCCGATTACCCATCAGATTTGGACTCAATATTTATGAGAGGTTTAATTAGTGATTTGATTGCTAATTAACTCAATTTGATTGAGTAATTAATTTTGGATCAAGTCCAATTGAATTGGATTCAGTTGGGTTTGACCCGATTAGGTTAAGAGTTGACCTAATCGTCGAGATGGTTTGGTCTCTGATTTGATCAGGGGTTGGGCTTAATCAATTTTTGATTTGATTAGGATTTTATTAAGCCTAATTTAGTTAGATTTAAATTAGTCTAATTGGACCTAACTTATTTGGTTCAAGTAGGTTGGTTTAAATAATTAAACCACCTTGACCCAATCTCCATGCGCCACCTCACTTCAATTGCACCCATTTGAATTCATGAGAAGGAACTTCTCATGAATTATTTTCTCATGCCAAGCCCTCTCCACACCCCACTTTAATATGCCATATGAATGGATAAGGATGATTGATTGGCCATTCAAATTCAAAATAAAGTTTGAATTTGAATGGGCAATCAATCTTTGCACCTTATCCCTTTTTCTACGCCCCATTTATTACATGAGAAAATATTTCTCATGAAATCACTCCATGCATAATTTAAGCCATACCTCATGCCTTTAGTGGATAAGGGATGAGTTGGTATCCATTTGAATTCAAAATTCGATTTGAATTCAAATGTGCAATTACTCATCTTTATCCTTTCTTTTGGATAAGACGTTTGACGTTGTTATAAAAGGAGGAGAAGAGTGGGGCGTGCAAAAAGAAGATTTTTGAAGAAAAATTTTGGGGCATGAGAAGTCTTGTGCATGAGAAGGAAGTCCATATCCTTCCAAGAGAAAAAGAAAGAAAAGAAAGAAAAGTGGGTGCAAGGTTTCTGGTGAGTTCCCTAGAGTTTTAGCCTGGGGTTCGGAAAGTGAGAAAGTGAGCTACGAGTGTCGTGAGCCCGCAAAATCTCAAGAAGATCTTCAACATCCTCTCAAGTATATCTGTTGATAATTTGGAGCATCCAAAAAATTGACAGACATCGGTCGAAGGAGTTCGATCAGCATCGACTGTCACAAAGGCTCTAACACGAGCTAGCACTCATGAGGAGTCGATCAGATCAGAAGCTTCATGTGGACGATCTGTAGAGACCAGACATATTGTGTGGCTGCATCATGATGATCAGACTCTCTCGATAGTGATCAGATTATGGCGATCTACTACCCGCACAAAGGTATTATTTTCTGAACATATTACAGTAAAGTATTTACTATTCGAATTTGAATTTCAAATTTAAATACATGCATGCTATATATCATATTTAGATCTTAGTGTAGGATAAATTTATATTAATTAATTAGATTAATTAATATTTTTCTACTATAAAATCATAATTTTGAAAAGTTTTAAAATTATCATTTTACCCCTGCACTGAATTTTCCCATAGAAAGGTAGGGTTTAAAGGCTCTTGTTGCTCCTAGATTGATTTTGATGATTACAAAGCAGATTGAAGGGATACAAATATTTTTTATTTGAAAAAGTCTTTATGTTCTTCAGGGGCAAAAATGTAATTTTACCAAAATTCTGATTTGATTGTATCATTTGGTAGAACAAATGATTTATGATCTATTGGTGAAAATTCCATTATTTTTGGACTTATATTTTTGAAGTTATGAATGTTTGAAGTGCATGAGTCGACTCATGAGTCAACTCATGGCACAATGAGCTGCTTGGCACGCTAAAATTTCTGTTGGCACGCTACTTTTTTGGCTTGGCACGACCTGTGAGTCGACTCATGAGTCGACCCACAAGGCATGAGTCGACTCATGAGTCGACCTTTGCTGGTTTGGGCCAAAAAATCCAGAAACTCACATTTCTGACTGTTGCAACAGAGGTCGACTCATGAGTCGACCCCTGAAGCATGAGTCGACTCATGAGTCGACCCCTGCGACGGAAATTGTCCACAACGGCTAGTTTTTAACCCGTTTTAGTTGCTTTTAATGCTCACTTTAAGTGCTCTAACGGCTCTTTTTCTGTCTAGAATATTTTTCCTCTGTTTCTTAAAGCTATAAAAGGTTTCAAAAGGTGGAAAACAAAAAATACATATACAACATACACAAGAGACATACAAGAGATTTTGAAAGAAGCAAGAGCATTCAAGAGGACATTCAAGAGCATTCAAAGAGAGGGTTTCTCAAGCCAACTTTTCAACTTTAATCAAGAGCTCTTTTAAAGCTTTCAAGAAGCCTTCAATTAAAGCTCACCTACTCCTCAAGCGTTCATTCAACTCTTCATCCACCTTGAGGAAATCCAAAAGGGGCTTCTTCATTTGAGTAAAGTGTATTTAATGTTATATTCGCTCATTTAAGGAGCTATTCTTGTACTTATTTGTGCTCTAAACTGTCTTACTCTTTGTGAGTAATTGTTTTTATTTTGGAGGGTTTCCAAAACAAGGGAAGGTTGATCTGAACCTGAAATCGGAGTGTATTGGGTTGGCTTGTACCCGAGAAACAAGTGGACTAGCTTGGGATAGCTAGTGTCGGAGTTTCCGATGTTTGTATTCGGGTTGAATACAAGTATAGTGGATTGGAATTCCCAAGTAGGAGCTTGGGGAGTGGATGTAGGTGCAAGGTTGGCACCGAACCACTATAAATCCTTGTGTTTGTGGTGTGCTTTATTGTTTCTCTTTATTTCTTTATTATATCCTTGCATTCTTGCCTTAGGTAATTAATCTTGAACTAAAGTCTTTCTCCTCATTCATCAAGCTTTTAACAAATACTTTTCATAAGTAATTAGTTAAGCTTAAAATTTTTAAAACCCAATTCACCCCCCCTCTTGGGTTGCATAGCTGGGCAACAAGTGGTATCAGAGCCCGGTGCTCTAGCCCTTCTTTGATCTAACAATCAAAGAGCCAAAGATCTATGGCAACCCATGTCGGTACTTCTCTAGCCGAGGGGCAATCTACCAACCGACCTCCACTTTTCAATGGGTCTAATTACACCTATTGGAAAGCTCGGATGAAGATATTCATACAAGCACTCGACTATGATATGTGGAGTATGATAGTGAACGGTCCTCACACACCCACCAAGATTATAGATGGTGAGGAGTCAACCAAACCCGAGAAAGAATGGGATGAGGTTGATAAGAAATTGGCACAATTAAATGCTAAAGCTATGAATATTCTTTATTGTGCACTTGATGCAAATGAATTTAATCGCATTTCTACTTGTGCATCTGTTAAAGAAATATGGGATAGGTTAGAAGTAACCCATGAGGGAACAAATCAAGTAAAAGAGTCTAAAATAAATATGCTTGTGCATAAATATGAATTGTTTAAAATGGAGCGTGATGAGTCCATAACTGCTATGTTTACTCGTTTTACTAATATAATTAATGGTTTGAAGAGTCTTGGCAAATCTTATACTAACAGTGAGCTTGTAAGGAAGATTCTCAGGTCATTGCCAAGAACTTGGGAAGCCAAGGTGCCTGCCATCCAAGAAGCAAAGGACTTGAACACTCTTCCTCTAGAAGAGCTTTTTGGATCCTTGATGACTCATGAACTTAGCATGAAGCAACATCAAGAGGATGAAGTCAAAAAGAAAAGAACCATTGCCCTCAAATCCACAGCTTCGCCTGATGATGAAACGGATGACACTGAAGATGAAGAACAGGATGAAGAGATGGCACTCATCACCCGGAGATTTAAGAAGTTTCTAAGAAAAAGGAAACAGGGGATGAGAAAGAAGTCATTCACAAAAGGAGAACAAAGCAAAGAGAAAGAGAAAGATCAACCCCTTATATGCTACGAGTGCAAGAAGCTGGGACATTTCAAATCCGAATGTCCACAACTGAAGAAAGGTCCCAAAAAGTTCAAAAAGAAAGCAATGATGGTGACTTGGAGTGCGAGTGATGACTCAAGCTCCGATGAGGAAACCTCAACAGAACAAGCCAACCTGTGCCTTATGGCACACAAAAATGAGGTAATTTCTGAATCCCCTAGTGAATTTACTTTTGAAGAATTGCATGAAGCATTCTATGATTTAATTGAAGAATTAAAGAAACTAGGGATGAAAAACAAAGAACTGAAATTAAAAAATCAGTCCTTAGTGAAACAAGCTGAAAACCTTTCAATTGAAAAATCCACCTTGCTTCAAGAAAATCAAAGCTTAAAGAATGAAATTAACAAGCTGAAACCTATAGTAGATAAGTTCACCTTAAGTTCAAACAAACTATATATGATTCTTGATAATCAAAAAGCTGTTTATGATAAGGCTGGACTTGGCTATAACCCCTTGAAGAAACAAAAATTTCTAAAGAATATTTATGTAAATTATTCAAGTAACAAGTCTACAAATATTACTTGTTTCAAATATGATAGAATAGGACATAAATCATACACATGCCTTTTTAACAAATCTGCAAACACAAAGAAAATATGGGTTCCAAAAGGAACCATTTTGACTAACCTGAAAGGACCCAAGAAAGCTTGGGTACCTAAGACAAAAACTTGACTTTTGCTTGCAGGTGTGTCTAGCATCCCAAGGAGGAAACAGGAAATGGTATCTTGACAGTGGATGCTCGAGACACATGACTGGTGATGAATCACAATTCATCATGCTTGATGCTAAGGATGGAGGGATGGTCACCTTTGGAGATAATGGCAAAGGAAAGATCATCGGGATAGGTAACATTGGTATCACTCCCTCCAAATACATTGAAAATGTTTTGTTAGTTAAAGGTTTAAAGCATAACTTACTTAGCATTAGTCAATTTTGTGATAAAGGGTATAAAGTTATTTTTGAATCATCTGTTTGCATTATGACTAGTCCTATTAACGATGGCATTAAATTTATAGGACATAGGCATGGCAATATTTATATGGTAGATTTGGATGATTTAGCCAAATTAGACATGCAATGCCTAGTATCCTTGAATGCTAAAGTTAATGAGACTAGTTGGCTTTGGCATCGTAGACTTGCACATATTAGCATGCATTCTCTTTCAAAATTAATTAAGAAAGAATTAGTTCTTGATTTGCCAAAACTGAATTTTGAAAAGGATAGAATTTGTGATGCATGCCAATTAGGTAAACAAACTAGAGTTTCATTTAAATCCAAAAATATTGTTTCAACTTCTAGACCTTTAGAGCTTTTGTATATGGACTTATTTGGACCAACTAGAACCACTAGTCTAGGAGGAAAATGATATAGTTTTGTAATTATAGATGATTACTCTTGTTTTACTTGGGTTTTCTTTTTGGCACACAAAGATGAAACTTTTCATATTTTCACTAAATTTCACCGAAAAGTCACTAATGAAAAAGGATTTTCAATTCAAAATATTAGAAGTGATCATGGAACTGAATTTGAAAATCAAGACTTTGAAAATTTTTGTGATGAAAATGGAATTGACCATAACTTCTCTGCTCCTAGGACACCCCAACAAAATGGGGTGGTTGAAAGGAAAAATAGAACCTTGGAAGAAATGGCCCGTACCATGCTTTGTGAAAGCAACCTTCCAAGATATTTTTGGGTGGAAGCAATTAACACAGCATGTTACATTCTAAATCGTGCTTTGATTAGACAATTTTTAAAGAAAACCCCCTATAAACTTTGGAAAGGAAGAAAACCAAATATTGTATATTTTCATATTTTTGGTTGCCGATGTTTTGTATTAAATAATGGCAAAGAAAAACTTGATAAATTTGATGCAAAATCAGATGAAGCAATCTTTCTAGGTTACTCCTCCACTAGTAAAGCATTTAGAGTTTTCAACAAAAGAACTTTAGTAGTTGAGGAGTCCATACATGTTGTTTTTGATGAATCTAACGATCTTCCTTCAAGGAAGAATGAGGGTGTTGATGATGCAGATCCACTAATAGAAGGTATGAAGGAGATCACTCTGAAAGATTTAGCAACTCCAGAAGACAAGGATCAAGAAGACAAACAAGATGAGAGAGGTGAAGAAATTCAAGAACAACCTCAAGGTACAAATGACCTACCCAAAGAATGGAGGTATGTTCACAACCACCCGAAGGAGTTAATTATTGGTGATCTTATGCATGGGGTAAAAACCCGTTCTTCACTTAGAGATGTATTTAATCATTGTGCTTTTGTATCTCATCTAAAACCCAAAACTTTTGAAGAAGCTGAAAATGATCATAATTGGATTAATGTAATGCAAGAGGAACTTAATCAATTTGAAAGAAATAATGTTTGGACCTTAGTATCAAGACCTAAAAATTATTCAATAATTGGCACAAAATGGGTCTTTAGAAACAAATTAGATGAGCATGGTAATGTAATTAGAAATAAAGCAAGACTGGTTGCTAAGGGATATAATCAAGAAAAAAGAATTAATTTTGATGAAACCTTTGCACCTGTTGCTAGATTAGAAGCTATTAGACTTCTACTTGCATATGCTTGCTTTATAAAATTCAAATTATTTCAAATGGATGTTAAAAGTGCATTTTTAAATGGATATATTGCTGAAGAAGTATATGTAGAACAACCCCCTGGATTTGAAAATCATGCTTTTCCTAATCATGTCTTTAGATTAAATAAAGCTTTATATGGATTAAAACAAGCACCTAGAGCATGGTATGATAGGCTAAGCAAATTTCTACTAAATAATGATTTTTCAAGAGGTAATGTAGATACAACCCTCTTTATTAAAAAAAATCAAAATGATATGCTAGTTATACAAATTTATGTTGATGACATAATTTTTGGGTCTACTAATGAATCCCTTTGTCAAGACTTTGCTAAGCTTATGCAGGGGGAGTTCGAGATGAGCATGATGGGAGAACTCACCTTCTTCCTCGGACTCTAAATCAAACAATCAAAAGAGGAAATCTCCATCACCCAAAGCAAGTACACCAAGGAACTACTCAAAAGATTTGGAATGGAGAACTCCAAACCAATTGGCACACCAATGAGTCCCTCATGTAAGCTTGACAAGGATGATGAAGGTAAATGTGTAGACTTAAAATACTATAGAGGTATGATTGGCTCATTATTATATTTAACTACAAGTAGGCCTGATATCATGTTTAGTGTTTGTTTATGTGCTAGATATCAATCTAATCCTAAAGAATCTCATTTGAATGCTGTTAAAAGAATCCTTAGATACTTAAATGGTACTCAAACTCTAGGGTTATGGTACTCTAAGGACTCACAAATTGATTTATTAGGATATTCAGATGCTGATTTTGCTGGATATAAATTAGATAGAAAAAATACAAGTGGAACTTGCCAATTTTTTGAAGTTAACCTAATCTCATGGTTTAGTAAGAAACAAAATTCGGTGGCACTGTCTACGGCTGAGGCCGAATACATTGCAGCCGGAAGTTGTTGTGCTCAAATCTTGTGGATTAAGCAACAACTCGAAGACTTTGGAATCAAACTTAATGAAACACCAATAAGATGTGACAACACAAGTGCCATAAATCTATCTAAAAATCCAATTCAACACTCAAGATCCAAACATATTGAAATAAGACATCATTTTATAAGAGAACATGTTCAAAACAAAAATATAATTCTTGAATATGTTTGCACTGAAAATCAATTAGCTGATATCTTTACAAAGGCCCTTAGTGAGGATAGATTCTGTGAAATTAGGAGAAATCTAGGAATGCTAGATCCATATGCCTAAATTTTTCTCAATTTTCAAGAATTGATGTCAAAAATTCTTAGAGCTCAATTTCCAACATCTATCTTGGTCCCAAAAGCTCAAGTTTATTATTCTAAAAACTTATCTTTGAGCAAAACTCCTTCTCTCAAAATTTCAAATTTTTCTGGAATTTATTCATATTTTTTCTGAATTTCTGAACTTCATGAGTCGACCCCCATGAGTCGACTCAATGGCAAACTTGTAATTTCCTCAAACTTCCCACGGGCTCATTGTTTTTATATGGGATCCTGTTCGTGAGCCGACCCATCCTTTCATCTTCCTCCTTCCAAAAGCTGACTTCCCCATTTCCATTAGCTCCAAATCCAAGGATCTAGCTCGAGGCACTTCTCCCTCCTTCTCTCCACCAAAAATCGCCACCTTGGAAAGGGATTTTTGTGCTTTCTCCCATTGCTTGACACGGTTGGAGCGTGCCCTAGCACTCCACCGTTCTTCCCAAATCCACCTCTTTTCTCCACCAAAATCCCTCTTCACTCTCTTGTGATCCCTCCTCCACTCATTCACTTGTTCCTCCAAGTCTCCTTGCCTGCTACTGTAGTGAATATGGCTCCGAAGATGAAGCTTCCCCAAAGAAGAAAGTCAGTCTGTGAGCTTGAAGAAAATATCCGAAAGAAAAGGCAAGCTGCTCAGTCTTCCAATACTCCCACTCCAGCTTCTGTATCTGCTCAAGGTCCCCCTCAATCCTCCCTAAGCCCCAGTAAGAATCCTCTATCTGATAAAAAAGTTGAAATCGGGAAGAATATAGATTTTCGGTTCTTTGAAAAAGAGGGTTTTACATTTGCAACCAAGATTAAAAACCAAGGATGGGGTTTCTACTGCTCCCTTAAGGAAGTCACCTATGTTGACCTAGTTAGAGAATTCTACCAGAATCTACATTATGGAAATGGGTCAGTGACTTCAACAGTCAAGGGTATTGATATTTGCTTGGATTCTAGTATATTGGGAGAAATACTTCATTTGCCTAGTGAGGGTTACTCTTATATGGAACTCCCAGTAAAAGAAGAGGGGATCAGTGTTATTCTAGGGGGAACTTACGCAGGGAGTTTAAATAAATTGGAAGCAAAGATTTTGTCCATTGAGATGAGGATCCTGCATCAGATGGTAACAAAGCTCTTCTTTCCTAGGAGTGGTAGGCATGATTTACTTTCCAACAGAGATGTATGTATCATGTTTCATGTCATCACTCAGACCCCCCTGAACCTCCCTGCACTTATGATAGAGGCCATGAGAGAGACTTTGAACAGATCAAAGGCACACTTGCCTTTTGGTATGGCCCTTACTCGAGTATTTAGGAGGTTTGGAGTCAGCTGTGAGGGGGAGGCATCTACTAAGCTCTCTCATGTGGACACTTTCAACCAACACACCCTGCACCGAATGGGATTTACAAAGACTGATGGTGGTTGGATCAAGGGATCTGAGGAGAGAGCTGAGGAGAGAGCTGGGGAAAGAGCTGAAGATAGAGCTGAAGACAGAACTGAAGACAGAGTAGAAGAAGAAGGTCCATCATCTCCTGTCCATGACTTCAGGGCAGCATCACCAGATATCCAGTTCATTCCTGATACAGAGGCTGGCCCTTCAGAGTTTACTAGGATGCCCACACCAGTGTATCAGCCAGAGAGCAGAGCACCTTAATCAGAGTTCAGACTGGCTGACGATCAGATCGAGCAGATATCACAGCGTGTGGCCTCTTTGCTATCTAGTCAGTGGAGCAGTACTACTTTTGCACCAGGAGCCACTTCTTCTGATCAGACCATGACTCCCCACATCTCCACTGTGTTTCAGATGATATCAGATCAGTCCATCCGGATTCAGCAGCTTGAGGACACCGTCTGGAGACTGACTGGCAGAGTTCTTGACTTGCAGGGGCAAGTTTTTGCTTTGGCCCATCCTCAGCCACAGGAGTCCACTATTGAGGTCACAGACCTCACTGCAGAGGTTGGCAGGCTCAGAGGAGCACTGGAGGGTGGATATGAGTTACTGAGGAGAGAGATCCGAGGATCGAGTGAGTATGCATCCACTCAGTTCACTGCTCTACTTCAGTCTATTTTCAGAGCACTGAACGTACTTGATTCCATCAGACTCACCCTTTCTGTTCAGTCCTTAGCCTCTCAGCGTTCTCAGCCACCCAGTTCATCTCGCTCTCCTGCTCGTGCCAGAGGCAGATGGGGTAGAGGACGCACTTCTGGTCGAGATCCATCAGCTCCTCATCCCATATCTGATGACTCTGATCCATGACTTGTCTTGATCATTACTAGATCCTAGGTGTTAGTGTCTTGTTCTAGGATCTGTATTTTGGGGCCATGTATTGATAATTAGCTGGTTGACTTTTATATTATGAACTATGTATTGAAACAATTATGGTTTTATGGTATCATCTTTTACTTATATTTCTACCTTTTGTAATGATGTCGATCATATTTTGGTTATATATATTCTCCTTGTTGAAATATTGTCTTCTCTTTGTAATGTTGTTTGCTGTTAATAATTGTTGTATTAAAGGGGAGCAAACATCTATGATAAACTCTAAAGGGGGAGAAATTAAAGAATGTTTCGGAAAAAGGAGGAGTTAACCATGTTTGATGATGTCAAAAAGGGGGAAAAATTAAACAAAAAAAAAAAATCCATCAAAAGAAAACCATAAATTATGAGCAATTAAAGAAAAAGCAACCCATCAAAAGCAAAACTACAAATTATGTTAGAGAATTTAAAGAACAATATCAAAAGTACAATGCTAAGTACAATGCAAATAAGTAACATTTAAATTACTTCTTTACATATGCTCTAATTTGCTTTAAAAAATTTAAATATGCTCTGATATACTTCAAAATTCCAACTTGCTCTGATACATCTTTTAAAATTTTATTTGCCTTGATACATCTTAAGAAATTTAACTTACTCTGATACATCTTAAAATTTTTTAACTTGCTCTGATACATTGTAAAATTTTTTCTGATAACATTGTAAAATTGTTCTTCTTGCTCTGATACATTGCAAATTTTTTTTTCTCTCTTGCTCTGATACATCTTAAACTCAAAATGCTCCAATACACTTTCCAAATCAACTCTTAAACATGCTTTGGCACACATGATTATTTTTTGCTCTAATGCTAAAACTAAAATCAAATGAGAATGAGCAAATTTTCAAAATACAGCTTGCTCTGATAACAAAAATAAATTTTCTGCTCTAACACCAAAATCATAATCCAATGAGCATATCTTCAAATCTTTAAGCAAATGGGAAAACTATTTTTTGCATATGACCATTCGTATCACATGCCAAAAGAATCATACTCTTTTCAAGCATATACACCTATAATGCATTCTTTTAAAATTCTTGATTCACATAAATGCTTTTGTTCAAATATTTTGTCATCATCAAAAAGGGAGAGATTGTTGCTCCTAGATTGATTTTGATGATTACAAAGCAGATTGAAGGGATATAAATATTTTTTATTTGAAAAAGTCTTTATGTTCTTCAGGGGCAAAAATATAATTTTATCAAAATCCTGATTTGATTGTATCATTTGGTAGAACAAATGATTTATGATCTATTGATGAAAATTTCATTATTTTTGGACTTATATTTTTGAAGTTATGAATGTTTGAAGTGCATGAGTCGACTCATGAGTCAAATCATGGCACAATGAGCTGCTTGGCACGCTAAAATTTCTGTTGGCACGCTACTTTTTTGGCTTGGCATGACCTGTGAGTCGACTCATGAGTCGACCCACAAGGCATGAGTCGACTCATGAGTCGACCTCTGCTGGTTTGGGCCAAAAAATCCAGAAACTCACATTTCTGGCTGTTGCAACAGAGGTCGACTCATGAGTCGACCCCTGAAGCATGAGTCGACTCATGAGTCGACCCCTGCGATGGGAATTGTCCGCAACGGCTAGTTTTTAACCCGTTTTAGTTGCTTTTAATGCTCACTTTAAGTGCTCTAACGGCTCTTTTTCTGTCTAGAATGTTTTTCCTCTGTTTCTTAAAGCTATAAAAGGTTTCAAAAGGTGGAAAACAAAAAATACATATACAACATACACAAGAGGCATACAAGAGATTTTGAAAGAAGCAAGAGCATTCAAGAGGGCATTCAAGAGCATTCAAAGAGAGGGTTTCTCAAGCCAACTTTTCAACCTTAATCAAGAGCTCTTTTAAAACCTTCAAGAAGCCTTCAATCAAAGCTCACCTACTCCTCAAGCGTTCATTCAACTCTTCATCCACCTTGAGAAAATCCAAAAGGGGCTTCTTCATTTGAGTAAAGTATATTTAATGTTATATTCGCTCATTTAAGGAGCTATTCTTGTACTTATTTGTACTCTAAACTGTCTTACTCTTTGTGAGTAATTATTTTTGTTTTGGAGGGTTTCCAAAATAAGGGAAGGTTGATCCGAACCTGAAATCGGAGTGTATTGGGTTGGCTTGTACCCGGGAAACAAGTGGACTAGCTTGGGATAGCTAGTGTCAGAGTTTCCAACGTTTGTATTCGGGTTGAATACAAGTATAGTGGATTGGAATTCCCAAGTAGGAGCTTGGGGAGTGGATGTAGGTGCAAGGTTGGCACCGAACCACTATAAATCCTTGTGTTTGTGGTGTGCTTTATTGTTTCTCTTTATTTCTTTATTATATCCTTGCATTCTTGCCTTAGGTAATTAATCTTGAACTAAAGTCTTTCTCCTCATTCATCAAGCTTTTAACAAATACTTTTCATAAGTAATTAGTTAAGCTTAAAATTTTTAAAACCCAATTCACCCCCCCCCTCTTGGGTTGCATAGCTGGGCAACAGCTCTCTCCTCCCATTCGATGGGGTCTCCTATGGCGGTAGGGGTGCCACTGTAATTATATCCCATGCAGATGAAGCAGCGAAAAGAATTAAGATGTAAAGGTTCAATTATGAAATTTATCATGAATGTGTTAGATTAGATCTAAAGGAATATTCATGATTTATTTTGATTGAGTTATTTTCTGTTATGTAATTAGCAATAGGATTGCTATTTATGAAATGTGCTGATCTATTTGTGAAATGAGTCAACATATTTGGTGAACAGAAAATAAAACCTTTCAAATTTGAAAATTATTTTTGAAATGCCAAACCCTGATCCCTCAGCCCAAATACTTAATTAAAAGAATTAAGTATTGTCTAGTAGGTCTAGAATTGTGAATTAAGACCTAAGACAATTGCATAAACTTGTGGGTCAATGGGTTAGATGGATTAGGTCCATAATTGGGTTAGACCTAAGGTTAGCTTAAAGAAATGGACTAAATTAAAGTAATTGGTCAAATCTAATCAAAAGTTGAATTAGATTAGGTCAAGGATACTCTAGACTCAACTCCAATAGTTGTAGTTGAATGGGTCCATATCTTTAACTAGACCATGATGGACTTAATTCATGGCTACGCGATGGAACCCTATTTACTAAGTTGATCAAATTAAAACTAATGAACCGGTTGGTGTCTAAGGTAAGTTTGGCAGTTTGACCAGTGGTTTTTAAGCGGGAGCTACTCGCAGTGATTCGATCTCTGACGAGTTAATGGCTTATCCCCACCACTGATCTCACTTACCTGGCCAACCTGGTGAATTAGATTTTGATTAGATCACTTGGTGATTAGGGCTCACCCATGTCATTAGGTAAATCAGTTTGACTGATTTAGGTGCTCCTAATGCTAGCTTTAATTAAATCCTTTTTTTTAATCTGACTTGGTGAAGTCAATGAGAGGATTGAAATTGGCTGGATATTTTTTTCTCATCTATCTTTTAATGAAATTCTCAAAAATTATTAGGTCCCTAAAAATGATTAAGTTATATTGATAACTAAGTCATAGCCTCCCATTAAGTGAGTGATAATGAGTCCATTAGTTTAATAATCATTGGAGGCCCAAAGGCCTGGTGCTTATTGACTAATGAAATTATCATTCATAATATGATAATTTGGTTTGAGTCTTTCTGATGGTGGTCAGGTTGGCCGGCCAAAGTCGGGCCTGATCATTTATTGGTCTGATTCACCAAATCAAATCATTTTAATGGTTGGACCTAACCAGATCTTTTCAGTGGAGGCCAAAGCCTAATGATTAGGTTCTGGGGCAAAATCAATTACTAGAAGTTGTTTAGAGAAACAACTAGTTATGAACCTACCCATAGATGCACATGGGTTGACGAACCAAAGTTGGGCTTGTGTGTAGTCTGTGTGGATTCTAGTACCCACTAAGAAATTAAAGTAATTCCTCAAAATTAGAGGTTGAGGCTACCAGTTCATAAAAATACTGGGAGAAACTTTAGACTAAAGTCAAAGTCTTTAGTATTTATAATTTATGTACTAATAGAGGTCTGGTTTTTTTTTATGCAGCTATGGCCACTACCCTGTCGCTCCGGTCATTATTAGATAATGACAAGCTCATGGGACCTAATTTTGATAGCTGGTATCAAAAATTAAAAATCATCCTTGAGCATGAACGGATCCTTTATGTAGTAATGAATCCTGCACCTGAGGAGCCAGCCCCGAATGCTCGAGGAACGGTCCGAGACACTTACCAGAAGTGGCTCAACAACCGCACCACCGTTCGATGCATTATGCTGGCGGCAATGAATGATGAGTTCAGCCGCAAGTTCGAGAATGCCTAACCATAGGAGATGCTTCAAATGTTGAACGACTCCTTTGGCACGCCTGACGATGTTGAAAGGCACAAAACTAGTTGTGCCATTTTTAATGCTCGGATGAGGGATGGAGCCTCAGTCACTGATCATGTACTATACATGATCGAAATGATTGAGTGCCTAAATAAACTAGGCTTTCCTTTGCATGAGCAGCTCGGTAAGGATGCGATCCTTAATTCATTGCCCAAGTCCTTCCTCTCCTTCCTTACTCATTTTTGGATAACAAAGCCTGCAGTGAACTACCACGGCTTGTTGGGGTTGCTGCAGAACTTTGAGAAAGATCACCAGCTCCATAAGGAGTCGGTGAATGTTGTGGGAGGGTCTTCTTTTGGTCGTCGATCATTTAAGAAAGGGAAGAAGAAGAATAAGAAGAAGAAGAATAAGAAGGTGCAGCTGCATGCTGGGACGTCTGCACAGGGTCAGACCAAGAAGTGCAAGCTTGACCAGAGCCAGGTGGAGTACTTCTTTTGTAAGAAGTAGGGGCACTAGAAGAGGAACTGTCCTCTATACATTGCCTCACTGGACCCGAACAGGCCGAAGAAGAAGCAAGGTCTTATATGATAACACCTTGCAACTTTTTCATTTGTGATACTACTTCCTGGGTATTAGATACCAGAAGCCCTTATCATATTTGCAATTCGATGCAGGGTCTACAGGTCAGTAGGAGATTTGATGAAGGCGAGAGATTCTTGAATGTTGGAGATGGAAGCAAAGTTTCAGTTCTAGCATTAGGAATCATGAACCTTGTAATCAATTCTTGAAATATAATTTTGAGTGAATGTCACTATTGTCCAAGCTTTTTATTAAATATTATTTCTGTAGGCCTTTTGGCCATGAACGGTTATCAATTTTTAATAAAAAAAAATATTTATAATATCATTTTGAATGGTGTTACAATGTTTGTTGGACAACTTAATAATGGAATTTACTTTCTATCACAACCTGTTAATGTGGTTCAAACCTTTGGTAAATGCCCTAGAATAGATAATGTGTCAGAAGTCTACCTTTGGCTCTATAGGCTAGGTCATATCAATAAGAACAGGATAAACAGGTTGGCTCAAGAAGGAATTCTTGAAGTAGGTGATTGTGAATCACTTCCAACCTGTGAGTCCTATCTTCTTTGTAAAATGACCAAATCACCTTTTATTGAAAAAGGTGAGTGAGCTAGTGAACTCTTGGCTCTGGTACATTCTGATGTATGTGGACCCATGAGCTTAAGTGCAAGAGGTGAATATTTCTACTTCATAACCTTCACAGATGACCTATCGAGGTATGGGTATGTCTATTTAATGAAGCATAAGTCGGAGTCGTTTAAAATATTCAAACTATTCCGAAATGAGGTAGAAAAACAAACTGAAAAGTATATTAAAACTCTTCGATCTGATCAAGGAGGTGAATATCTTTTCAATAATTTTCTGACATATCTTGGGGAGAATGGGATTCTCTCTCAGTGGACACCTCCTGAAACACCATAGCATAATGGTGTGTCTGAAAGAAGAAATCGGACCTTGTTGGACATGGTTCGATCTATGATGGGGTTTGCTGGTCTGTCGATCTCTCTTTGGGGATATGCGCTCGAATCGGCTTGTTACCTTCTAAATAGAGTTTCGAGTAAGTTTGTAACCAAAACGCCATATGAGATATGGATAGGATGTAAGTCAGTACTCTCGCACCTTAGGGTTTGGGGGTGTCCGACTTATGTTAAATGTTTAATTACGGACAAGCTTGGACCTAGGTCTGACAAGTGTAATTTTATAGGGTACCCAAAAGAGACCAAAAGGTATTACTTCTACCTAGCTGATGAGCAAAAAGTGTTTGTCAGCCTTAAGGCATTCTTTTTGGAAAGAAAGTTCCTTGGTGAAGGGACTGTTGCCTCTAAGGTCGAACTTGATGAAGTTCGACAGGCGGAAAAATTGACACAAGTTGCTGAACCTGAACCAGATTTGATTAGATCAGATCTGGAGCCCATTGTTCAAGCACCCTTAAGGCGATCTGATAGAGTACCACGTCAACCAGACAGATACTATGGTTTCTTAGTCCGGGACGATGATCCTATCGAACTTGATGAAAACGATGAGGATCCGATCACTTACATGGATGCAATGTAGAGATCCGACTCTGAGAAATGGCTAGAAGCTATGAAATCCAAAATGGAGTCCATAAAGGTCAACGATGTGTGGATATTGGTTGACCCACTCGAAGGAGTAAAACCCATAGGGTGTAAGTGGGTCTTCAAGAGGAAGAGGGGCACAGACGGAAAGGTGAGAACCTATAAAGCCCATCTGGTTGCCTAAGGATATCGTCATCGTTATGGTATAGACTATGACGAGATGTTTTCTCCTGTGGCAATGCTCAAATCCATTCAGATTATGCTTACAATAGCTACCCATCTGGACTATGAAATCTGGTAGATGGATGTGAAGACAGCTTTCCTAAATGGAGAGCTAGATGAAGAGGTGTATATGATACAACCTGAAGGATTCACATCCACAGATGAGTCTAAGATGTGCAGGCTACAGAGGTCCATTTATGGACTTAAGCAGGCATCACGGAGTTGTAACATACATTTTGATAAGACGATCAAGACGTATGGCTTCATTAAGAACGGAGAAGAGCCCTGTATTTATAAGTGGGCTAATGGTCCAGTAGTAGTATTTTTTGTATTGTATGTGGATGACATTCTCTTAATCGGGAATGATGTCCCTGCATTACAGGGAATAAAGATTTGGCTGTCGTCACAGTTCTCCATGAAGGATCTGGGAGATGCTTCCTACATTTTAGGGATGAAGATCTATAGGGATAGATCTAAAAGGTTACTTAGTTTATCTCAGTCCACATACATTGATACTATGCTAAAAAGGTTCAGCATGGAGAATTCCAAGAAAGGCTATCTTCCGATAGGCCATGAAATTTCTCTCTCGAAGAGGGATTGTCCGACAACACCTCAAGAGAGAGAGCATATGAATAGGATTCCATATGCTTCGACAGTGGGATCTATCATGTACGCCATGACATGTACACGATCAGATGCGGCATACTCACTAGGGATAGTGAATAGATACCAATCTGATCCAGGAGAGAATCACTGGAAGGTTGTTAAAACCATTCTGAAGTATTTAAGAAATACTAAGGACCAGTGGCTTGTTTATGGTGAATCAGACTTGAGACTTATAGGATTTATAGACTCTAGTTTCCAGTCTGATCATGATGACAGCAAAAGTGTGTCAAGATTTATTTTTACCCTTAATGGTGGGGCTATCTGCTGAAAAAGTTTTAAACAGCACACAGTGGCAGATTCAGTTTACGAGGTGGAGTATGTCACCGCATCAGATGCTACCAAAGAAGTGGTGTGGCTGAGAAAATTCATCATCGAGCTCGGAGTAGTACCCTCCTTTGTTGGTCAAGTTCTGCTCTATTGTGACTGCTCTGGAGCCATTGCTCAGGCGAAGGAACCAAAGGCACACCAGCGGACGAAGCATATTCTGTGCCGCTACCATCTCATCCGAGAAATTATGGATCGAGGTGACATCGATCTTCAGAAGATCGATGGGAAGGAGAACCTAGCTGACCCATTCACTAAAGCCATTGCGGTGAAGGAGTTCGACAACTACAAGTCGAAGATGGGTATTAGATACTGCACCGATTGGCTTTAGGCCAAGTGGAAGATTGTTGGGAATAGTGTCCCAAAGTCAATTGTCAGTCTGT
Source organism: Elaeis guineensis (assembly GCF_000442705.2). NCBI lineage: Eukaryota > Viridiplantae > Streptophyta > Magnoliopsida > Arecales > Arecaceae > Elaeis > Elaeis guineensis. Next base: position 58,659,936 of record NC_025993.2, read on the forward strand.
TGACGGTTGTGTTTATTTTTGTATTTGTACATAAATTATGAATTAATAAAAATTATTTTGATATTTTTCATCACAAAATATTTCATCTTCTAATGAACTCCTATGTTGGGGTGAAGTCTTTAGGACTATTTAGACTCGACAAAGGAGGATTTGTCGTTTAGTCCTTAAATCTGTTCGCGACCAAATGATATGTTGTTACCAAGGACGACAATGTTTATCAAGCATAGGTCGTTGTGTGCCATATAGGTTGGTTGTCCTCTTAACCAATGAGTGTGAAGAAACTGGTATGGCATACAGGTGAGATGTAAAGGTACATCTGCACTGAACATGACCGACTCCGGAGCTATTTCTACTGTCAAGATTTGCTCTGATGGAATATGGGTATAAATATCCCTCCGACCTGAGACCACCACGGTGACTTGCAAGCAACTCACTGCACTTAGGCACTGAACTACCTGAATTTTTAATTCAGTGATGGAAGGCTGCTGGGTGTAGTCAAGTACTTGACTTGTCAGTGCGTGTGTCAAGATGGGATTGACCACTTCAGTTTAAGAGCTGTGTACAGTCGTGTTTCAATTTAGCAAAACCTTGGCCAGGGTAGTCCTTGTGAGGAGTCACAGGACTGTTTGAGTTGAGCATGATTTGGATGATCTGATCAGGGTTGACAGTTTAACCCTGAGTGATCCTAAACACAAGGGTCAAAAGGATGAATTATACAATAATCATATTCATGTAGGTTCTGAGTGTTACGATAGCGACTCTTCGACCAATCCGGACGTTGGGTACCATTGCTAGATGGTCACTTCGATTAGTACAGGAATTGGTTCCTGTGCTACCGGCTTAGGTTCGAACCTGCAGGGTCACACACATTAGAGGTTCCTATCTGATCTGATGGCTGATATAGAATCCTACATGTTTGGAACTTAGTGATTGAGAATCAGGATTCTCTGATCACGAGTTCCACACATTATGGGTACCGGGGTCAAAAGTCCCACTAGTTAGGATTTTTCGATCAGGGTTACATATCGATGAATTCTGATGTCTGATTCCCATCGAATTTGGACTCAGTATTTATGAGATGTTTAATTAGTGATTTGATCGCTAATTAGCTCAATTTGATTGAGTAATTATTTTTGGATCAAGTCCAATTGAATTGGATTCAGTTGGGTTTGACCCGATTAGGTTAAGAGTTGACCTAATCGTCGAGATGGTTTGGTCCCTGATTTGATCAGGAGTTGGGCTTAATCAATTTCTAATTTGATTAAGATTTTATTGAGCCTAATTAAGCCTAATTTAGTTGGATTTAAATTAGTTTAATTGGACCTAACTTATTTGGTTAAATTAGGTTGGTTTAAATAATTAAACCACCTTGACCTAATCTCCATGCGCCACCTCACTTCCATTGCACCCATTTGAATTCATGAGAAGGAACTTCTCATGAATTATTTCCTCACGCCAAGCCCTCTGCACACCCCACTTTATGTGAGAAAATTCAGTGCAGGGGTAAAATGATAATTTTAAAATTTTTTTAAAATTATGATTTTACAGTAAAAAAATATTAATTAATCTAATTAATTTGTATGAATTTATCCTACATTAGGATCTAAATATGATATATAGCATGCACGCATTTAAATTTGAAATTCAAATTCGAACAGTAAACACTTTACTGTAATATGTTCAAAACACAATACCTTTGTGCGGGTAGTAGATCGCCGCAATCTGATCACCGTCGGGAGAGTCTGATCATCGTGATGCAGCCACACAATGTGTCTGGCCATTGCAGATTATCCACATGAAGCTTCAGGTCTGATCAACTCCTCACGAGTGCTAGCTCATTGTAGAACCCTTTTGACGGCCGATGCTGATCGAACTCCTTCTATCGATGTCTGTCGATTCTTCAGATGCTTTGGATCATCAACAGACATGCTTGAGAGGATGTTGAAGATCTCTCTGAGATTTTATGGGCTCACGACACTCGTTGCTCACTTTCTCACTTCCCAAACCCCAGGCTAAAACTCTAGGAAACTCACCGGAAACCTTGCACCCACTTTTCTTTCTTTTCTTTCTTTTTCTCTTGGAAGGATATGGACTTCCTTCTCACGTACAAGACTTCTCACGCTCCAAAATTTTTCTCCAAAAATCTTCTTCTTGCACACCCCACTCTTCTCCTCCTTTTATAACAACGTCAAACATCTTATCCAAAAGAAAGGATAAAGATGAGTAATTGCACATTTGAATTCAAATCAAATTTTGAATTCAAATGGACACCAACTCATCCCTTATCCACTAAAGGCGTGAGACATGGCTTAAATTGTGCATGGAGTGATTTCATGAGAAACCTTTTCTCATGTAATAAATGGGGCATAAAAAAAGGGATAAGGTGCAAAGATTGATTGCCCATTCAAATTCAAACTTTATTTTGAATTTGAATGGCCAACCAATCATCCTTATCCATTCATTTGGCACATTAAAGTGGGGTGTGGAGAGGGTTTGGCGTGAGGAAATAATTCATGAGAAGTTTCTTCTCATGAATTCAAATGGGTGCAATGGAAGTGAGGTGGCGCATGGAGATTGGGTCAAGGTGGTTTAATTATTTAAACCAACCTAATTGAATCAAATAAGTTAGGATCAATTAGACTAATTTAAATGTAACTAAATTAGGCTTAATTAGGCTCAATAAAATCTTAATCAAATCAAAAATTGATTAAGCCCAACCCCTGATCAAATCAGAGACCAAACCATCTCGACGATTAGGTCAACTCTTAACCTAATCGGATCAAACCCAACTGAATCCAATTCAATTGGACTTGATCCAAAAATAATTATTCAATCAAATTAAGTTAATTAGTGATCAAATCACTAATTAAACCTCTCATAAATACTGAGTCCAAATCTGATGGGCAATCAGGCATCAGAATTCATCGATATGTAACCCTGATCGAAAAATCCCAACCGGTGGGACTCTTGACCCCGGTAACCCATAATGTGTGGAACTCGTGATCAGAGAATCCTGATTCTCGATCACTAAGTCCCAAATATGTAGAATTCTATATCAGCCATCAGATCAGATAGGAACCTCTAATGTGTGTGACCCCGCAAGTTCGAACCTAAGCTGGTAGCACAGGAATCAATTCCTGTACTAATCGAAGTGACCATCTAGCAATGGTTCCCGACGTCCGGATAGGTCGAAGAGTCGCAATCGCAACACTCAGAACCTACATGAATATGGTTCCTGTATAATTCATCCTTTTGACCCCTGTGTTTAGGACGACTCAGGGTTAAACTGTCAACCCGGATCAGATCATCCGAATCATGCTCAACTCAAACAGTCCTGTGACTCCTCACAAGGACTACCCTGGCCAAGGTTTTGCTAAATTAAAATATGACTGTACACAGCTCCTAAACTGGAGTGTCAATCCCATCTTGATACATGCACCGACAAGTCAAGTACTTGACTACACCCAGCAGCCTTCCATCACTGAATTAAAAATTCAAGTAGTCCGGTGCCTAAGTGCAGTGAGTTGCTTGCAAGTCACCGTGGCGGTCTCAGATCGGAGGGATATTTATACCCATATTCCATCGGAGCAAATCTTGACAGCAGAAATAGCTCCAGAGTCGGTCACGTTCAGTGCAGATGTACCCTTACATCTCACCTGTATGCCATACCAATGTCTCCACACTCATTGGTTAAGAGGACAACCAACCTATATGGCACACAATGACCTATGCTTGATAAATGTTGTCATCCTTGGTAACAACATATCATTTGGTCGCGAACAGATTTAAGGACTAAACGATAAATCCTCCTTTGTCGAGTCTAAATAGTCCTAAAGACTTCACCACAACATAGGAGTTCATTAGAAGATGAAATATTTTGTGATGAAAAATACTAAAATAATTTTTATTAATTCATAATTCATGTACATATACAAAAATGAGCACAACCATCAACAGGCTGACGATTGGCTTTGGAACACTATTCCCAACAATCTCCCACTTGGCCTAAAGCCAATCGGTGCAGTATCTAATACCCATCTTCGACTTGTAGTTGTCAAACTCCTTCACCGCAATGGCTTTAGTGAATGGGTCAGCCAGGTTCTCCTTTCCGTCGATCTTCTGAAGATCGACGTCACCTCGATCTACAATTTCTCGGATAAGATGGTAGCAGCGCAGAATATGCTTCATCCGCTGGTGTGCCTTTGGTTCCTTCGCCTGAGCAATGGCTCCAGAGCTATCACAGTAGAGCAGAACTGGACCAACAAGGAAGGGTGCTACTCCGAGCTCGGTGATAAATTTTCTCAGCCACACTGCTTCTTTGGCAGCATCTGATGCAGCGACATACTCCGCCTCGCAAACTGAATCAGCCACTATGTGCTGCTTGAAACTTTTCTAGCAGACAGCCCCACCATTAAGGGTAAAAATAAATCCCGACACATTTTTGCTGTCATCATGATCAGACTGAAAACTAGAGTCTGTAAATCCTATAAGTCTCAAGTTCGATTCACCATAAACAAGCCACTGGTCTTTAGTATTTCTTAAATACTTCAGGATGGTTTTAACAACCTTCCAGTGATTCTCCCTTGGATCAGATTGGTATCTACTCACTACCCCTAGTGAGTATGCCACATCTAGTCGTGTACATGTCATGGCGTACATGATAGATCCCACTACCAAAGCATATAGAATCCTACCCATACGCTCTCTCTCTTGAGGTGTTGTCGGACAATCCCTCTTTGAAAGAGAAATTCCATGGCCTATCGGTAGATAGTCTTTCTTGGAATTCTCCATGCTGAACCTTTTCAGCATAGTATCTATGTATGTAGACTGGGATAAACCAAGCAACCTTTTAGATCTATCCCTATAGATCCTCATCCCTAGGATGTAGGAAGCTTCTCCCAGATCTTTCATGGAGAACTGTGATGACAGCCAAATATTTATTCCCTGTAATGTAGGGATATCATTCTCCATTAAGAGAATATCATCCACATACAATATAAGAAATACTACTACTGGACAATTAGCCTACTTATAAATGCAGGGCTCTTCTCCATTCTTAATGAAGCCATACGTCTTGATCGTCCTATCAAAATGTATGTTACAACTCCGGGATGCCTGCTTAAGTCTATAAATAGACCTCTGTAGTCTGCACACCTTAGACTCGTCAGTGGATGTGAATCCTTCAGGTTGTATCATATACACCTCTTCATCCAGCTCTCCATTTAGGAAGGTTGTATTCACATCCATCTGTCAGATTTTATAGTCCAGATGGGCAGCTATCGCAAGCATAATTCGAATAGATTTGAGTATTGCCACAGGAAAAAATGTCTCGTCATAGTCTATACCATAACGTTGACGATATCCCTTGGCAACCAGATGGGCTTTATAGGTTTTCACCTTTCCGTCTACACCTCTCTTCCTCTTGAAGACCCACTTACACCCTATGGGTTTTACTCCTTCTGGTGGGTCAACCAATGTCCACATATCGTTGACCTTCATGGACTCCATTTCGGTTTTCATGGCCTCCAGCCATTTCTTAGAGTCGGGTCTCTGTATTGCATCTATGTAGGTGATTGGATCCTCATCGTTTTCATCAAGTTTGATAGGATCACCGTCCCGGACCAAGAAACCATAGTATCTGTCCGGTTGACGTGGTACTCTACCAGATCACCTTAAGGGTGCTTGAACAATGGGCTCCGGATCTGATCTAACCAAATCCGATTCAGGTTCAGCAACTTATGTCGATTTTTCCACCTGTCAAACTTCATCAAGTTCGACCTTAGAGGCAACAGTCCCTTCATCAAGAAACTTCCTTTCCAAAAAGATTGCCTTAAGGCTGACAAATACTTTTTGCTCATCAGCTAGATAGAAGTAATACCCTTTGGTCTCTTTTGGGTATCCTATAAAATTACACTTGTCAGACCTAGGTCCAAGCTTGTCCATAATTAAATGTTTTACATAAGCTGGACACCCCCAAACCCTAAGGTGTGAGAGTACTGGCTTACGTCCTATCCATATCTCATATGGCATTTTGGTTACAGACTTACTCAAAATTCTATTTAGAAGGTAACAAATCGATTCGAGCGCATATCCCCAAAGGGAGATTGGCAGACCAGCAAACCCCATCATGGATCGAACCATGTCCAACAAAGTCAGATTCCTCCTTTCAGACACACCATTATGCTGTGGTGTTCCAGGAGGTGTCCACAGAGAGAGAATCTCATTCTCCCCAAGATATGTCAGAAAATTATTGAAAAGGTATTCACCTCCTCAATCAGATCGAAAAATTTTAATACACTTTTCAGTTTATTTTTCTACCTCATTTCAGAATAGTTTGAACATTTCAAATGACTCCGACTTATGCTTCATTAAATAGACATACCCATACCTCGATAGGTCATCTGTGAAGGTTATGAAGTAAAAATATCCATCTCTTGTACTTTAGCTTATGGGTCCACATACATCAGAATGTGTGGAACTCGTGATCAGAGAATCCTGATTCTCGATCACTGAGTCCCAAACATATAGGAATCTACATCAGCCATCAGATCAGATAGGAACCTCTAATATGTGTGACTCCGCAGGTTCGAACCTAAGCCGGTAGCACGAAAACCAATTTCTGTACTAATCAAAGTGACCATCTAGCAATGGTACCCGACATCCGGATAGGTCGAAGAGTCGCAATCGCAACACTCAGAACCTACATGAATATGGTTACTGTATAATTCATTCTTTTGACCCCTGTATTTAGGATGACTCAGGATTAAACTGTCAACCCTGATCAGATCATCCAAATCGTGCTCAACTCAAACAGTCCTATGATTTCTCACAAGGACTACCCTGGCCAAGGTTTTGCTAAATTGAAACATGACTGTACACAGCTCCTAAACTGGAGTGGTCAATCCCATCTTGACACATGCACCGACAAGTCAAGTACTTGACTACACCCAGCAGCCTTCCGTCACTGAATTAAAAATTCAGGTAGTCCAGTGCCTAAGTGCAGTGAGTTGCTTGCAAGTCACCATGGCAGTCTCAGGTCGGAGGGATATTTATACCCATATTCCATCGAAGCAAATCTTGACAGCAGAAATAGCTCCAGAGTTGGTCACGTTCAGTGCAGATGTACCCTTACATCTCACCTGTATCCCATACCAGTGTCTCCACACTCATTGGTTAAGAGGACAACCAACCTATATGGCACACAATGACCTATGCTTGATAAACGTTGTCGTCCTTGATAACAACGTATCATTTGATCGCGAACAAATTTAAGGACTAAATGATAAATCCTCCTTTGTCGAGTCTAAATAGTCCTAAGGACTTCACCACAATATAGGAGTTCATTAGAAGATGAAATATTTTGTGATGAAAAATACCAAAATAATTTTTATTAATTCATAATTTATGTACATATACAAAAATGAGCACAACTGTCAACAGGCTGACGATTGGCTTTGGGATACTATTCTCAATACTTTAATGTGCCAAATGAATGGATAAGGATGATTGGTTGGTCATTCAAATTCAAAACAAAGTTTGAATTTGAATGGGCAATCAATCTTTGCACCTTATCTCTTTTTTTATGCCCCATTTATTACATGAGAAAAGATTTCTCATGAAATCACTCCATGCACAATTTAAGCCACGCCTCATGCCTTTAATGGATAAGGGATGAGTTGGTGTCCATTTGAATTCAAATTTTGATTTGAATTCAAATGTGCAATTACTCATCTTTATCCTTTCTTTTGGATAAGACATTTGACGTTGTTATAAAAGGAGGAGAAGAGTGGGGCGTGCAAGAAGAAGATTTTTGGAAAAAAATTCTGGGGCATGAGAAGTCTTGTGCGTGAGAAGAAAGTCCATATCCTTCTAAGAGAAAAAGAAAGAAAAGTGGGTGCAAGGTTTTCGGTGAGTTCCCTAGAGTTTTAGCCTGGAGTTTGGGAAGTGAGAAAGTGAGCTATGAGTGTCGTGAGCCCACAAAATCTCAGGAAGATCTTCAACATCCTCTCAAGCATGTCTGTTGATGATTCAGAGTATCCGAAGATTTGACAGACATCGATCGAAAGAGTTCGATCAGCATCGACCGTCAAAAGGGCTCTACAACGAGCTAGCTCTCGTGAGGAGTCGATCAGATCGGAAGCTTCGTGTGGACGATCCGTAGAGGCCAGACACACTGTGTGGCTGTGTCACGATGATCAGACTCTCCTGACGGTGATCAGATTGCGGTGATCTACTACCCGCACAAAGGTATTGTGTTCTGAACACATTACAATAATGTGTTTATTGTTCAAATTTGAATTTCAATTTAAATGCATGCATGCTATATATCATATTTAGATTCTAGTGTAGGATAAATTCATGTTAATTAATTAAATTAATTAATATTTTTTTACTGTAAAATAATGATTTTGAAAAAAATTTAAAATTATCATTTTATCCCTGCACTGAATTCCCCACAGTAGTATCACATACTATTCTTTTAGGATAACTTATATACTTATAAAAATTTGTTCTAGCACAAACTTATGTGCATCAACCATTTTTATATAAGTTGGGCAACCTGCCTTTTGCTTTTTCTATATCTCATATGGAGTGCTCGTAATAGATTTTTATGGTATCTAATTTATACAATAATTTTTGAGATATATTTCCAGAAAGAGACAATAATATTTTGTGAAGCATTTTAGTGAACACATCATATCATATATGAAGTATCCATCTTTGGGTTGAGATATTATTAGCCTTCAAACATCCATATGTTCAAGATTTAATACCTTCTTTGCCCTAACATGTGTGACCATCACATACTTATTTCTTGTTCTCATCAACATGAAGAACATCATTGAGTGACAAAAATATAAGACCATAACCATAAAATTTATCAATGGGAGAGTAACTTTTACACTTAACATCTATTTCAAATCTATGTTACAATAACATAGGGATTGAAATAATATTTCTGATAAACAATAGTCTACTAGTTTCTAAATAAGTAGGTTCCTACAATTTTAGTAATAATGGACTATCCATTAGTGCCAAAAGACAAGTAGTCACCTCATTTCAGCTTTATAGGTCCTGCAACACTTTGCATAAGTGGAACCTATATAAGGTATCATATACCTTAAAAATTTTAAAGCTGAAACACTCAATGAATTATTAATTTGTATCACATATAAACTATTAGTAGATGCAACTTTTGCATCCTGCTACTACTTCACATTTGCAAGATAATTCTTACAATTTATTGCTCATCAATACTATAATGATATTAGATACCTATAGTGAAGACATTCTTCACCTTCTTTTCCTCAACCATTCCTTTTCATTCGGTCAATTTTAAAAATATACTAAGTAGTGAATGTAATGATGCAAATGTGAATATAAGAACATAAAAAGGACTACTCATAATGATATGTACAAGTTAGATGAGGATTTTATCTAATTGTGTCTCCCACTATTTTAATGAATTTCATAGCCCTCAAGTATGAAATCGAGAAACATTATCATGAAGTTTCTAAGTGGGGTTGAGATCCTAATTCCTCATAAAAAATCTTATGGATAGTAGAACAAGCTCCTATGAGTTTGAAAGTAAGTAACTCTTTACTAATTGCATCTCATGCAACTCTCAATATAACTTTTGCCTCTAAAATATTTATAGTCTTGTAGATAGCACAACAAACTATAGTATTTTAGTTAAGTCATACCTTTCAATCCTATATAGTTATTTCTAGATAATACTAACCTTGTGGATAGCACAACAAGACAGCACTATCAAATATGTCATAAGCATCACTAGGTCAACATCATACCAATCACTATAGTAAGTCTTGTGGATAGCACAACAAACTCACTATAGATTTTGATATACTCTATTGACTTATTATGAGCTACATACTATTAGCTTTATAATGTACCAAGACAGTATTAAGCCAGTCTCCATAGCAAGCCTTGTAGATAGTACAACAAGCCTACTATAATTTTTGATATAATAATGACTTAGCATGAAGGAAGGCATGGGTAGTGTTCTTAACACATCGCCATTATGACTTAATATAATTTAACTGAGGGACTTAGGTTTTAAGCACATCCTAAACATTTAATCATGCATCATATGCTATGAAAATTCAAATTCCTATCTATCATCATGTAAGAGCATATTAAGGAAGATAAATAGTTATGTACTTTGAAAAATCATCTGAGCCACAGGATGATCAAAGGGTCTAACCCTAGGTGCATCATAGATTGAACCATCTCATGGTCATTCTTAATGCACCTATGCTCTCCAGAAGCCTGGTAGTCCAGTCTTCATCACCATGAAGACAACCATGAATGCATATATCCATCACATGAATGTTCCATAGTCCATAACAAATCAACATAGCATTTTATAATAATTATAAAATATTATAACATTCAACTCATGTTATTTCAATTGCGATATCATTCAAATACATGTCAATTAGGATGTTCAAAATTATGGGTATATGACCCATCTAGGGTTTTCAATTTGGATTCAACACTTGACCAAAATTTTAACTTTTAAGTTAATCAATTTTTATTCATTTAAGTTGGATTGACCAATTCTAAGGTTAAACCTAATTTAATTAGGTTAACTCAGATTCGATCATCCAAAACTCGAACCCTAATCCAATTAGGTAAATGACAAATTTGATTAACCAAAATTAAACTTAACTTCTAATCAAATTAGAACAATGATTTTGATTTAATCTATAATCATTAAACTCTAATCATATTAGAACAATGAATTATAGTTAAATCAATCTATCAATAAAAAATCCTAATTGATATCTAATGCATCCTTTTCATGATCAAAATTTTTTGACCCCACCCATGCCTCGGACAACAATCAAAATGGTCGATCCACAATGGTGAGTCCCCATTAACATGGTGGTTGGCCCTTGGATCTTAAGTAAATGTATCAAATGCATAAACCTTAATCCTTGGTAATGTATATCCATATACAGCATTCCAAGGCCCCTGCACATCACATGCACTAGATATCAATTCCATTGAAAATAGATCATAGGATCTAAATTAAACTTGTCACACAAGTCTATAAATCATGAAATTTTATATCCAAGATTTGATCATGGAATGATAACACTTTATCATTAATAAAAATACATCAAAATCATTAATAAAATATCAATCAGAAAAACTAATTTCGACATAGTTTGAACTGGATTTAATCCATATCACAAGAATAACATGAAATTTGATCGAATCTATCAAGGGTGGCTCTGATACCACTATTGGGTTCCAATGATGTAGCGAAATATAGATTTCAAAAATTTTAAACATTCATTCAATAATGAAAACAAGGTTTAACATTTAAACACAACCACCGAAACTTAAAAATCCTAAGAACCCCTTGATGATTACAATCAAACCATAAAATCAAGCATATGAGGATAAGACCAGAAGTCATATACCACCATGAAGATCATGAACTGGTGATTTTGAAACCTTCATGAGACTCCAAAGTAGAATCCCTCCAATAGTGATCCACACAGGATTGATCAGAACCCTTCCCAACTCGTCATGCTCTTACAGCCTTCTTCGCAAGTGCGCTGCCGATCGTCCTTCGCAAGAACTCATTGCACCATTGCTTGTATACCTTCATGACCTCCACTAAGACCACTCTAGGAACCCTTTCCCAAAGTATCACACCACACTCTAATCAGATTTTATGTTCAACACATGAATAATCTGATTTTAGGACAAGTATCTCATACTTTCTTTTTTTCTTCCTCTCTTCCTTTCTATTTTTTTCTTCCCTTTTCTTTTCTATTTTCACTTCATATTTTTACCATAACTTTCTTATCTAATCCCACATCCAAAATAGATTTTGGATAGATTTTATGCCATATGGGGTGCCCCTTAAATAAGGGATGAAGAGGCACCACACAAGACACCAAGGGACGCTAACACTTGGCATCCTATCTTTCTTACATGCAAATATAATTTTTTAACATGTAAACCAAATAAATATGGTGTGGAATAGGAAGTGTTCATCTACAGAAGGACTCCTCTACTAGAAAAAATTTGAACACCAAAAAATGGTGCATGGAAAGGGAGAGCGTGTGGAATTAAAGAGTCCATGACAAGGTGGACTCTTCCACATTCAATGCACAAGATATGGGCATCCCTTATAATATTTGGTGTGGAATTTCTTCCAAGAGAAGGATTCTTCTTCTGCTTCCACACCCCAAAATCCAAGCATCATCTCATGACATGAGGTTATTAAAAAGAACATGTGAATGATTAAAGGAAGAAAAGAGTTTGATGTGAATTGGACTCTTCCAATTCATCACCCAAGTTTCTAAGGGATGTCCCCTTTATTTTTAACATGGAATTCCCTCCAAGAGAAGGACTCCACCATATATTCCATGTCCCATATCCCAATGGCTCCATCTGATGGTGCAAAACATAAAAGGATGTAAGGAAATTAAGATACCACGTTAAGGACTCTTCCTTCTTAACGCCAAAATAAATGAGGTATGTAAAATTTATATGGGCATGGATTTTAGCATGGAGGAGGCTGATTCCATGTGTAACACTTCTACAAAATTATATAAAATTAATTAATTAATTAAATGGTTCAAACCCAATCACATTGGGTCAAGGCAACAAGACTAGGTTAGCACAAACACTTTTGCATTGAACCCAATTGGGAACTTGGGTTAATTCATGTGCTAGCAATTTAATTAACCTATTAAATTTATAATAAATTCAAATTGATTGGATTGAGACCAAATCTCTATTGTGTATGATCTGTTGGGTTTCAAATCTAGCCAGCAGTGGATCCAAAATCTCGACGTAACACTAATCTGATTGGATTAGGTCTGCTTGAGAGTCCCAATCAACAAGGACTCTTCCTAATTGATTTTTGAATTAAACTCTTTTAATTTTGAGAAGTCCACAAGTCAAGACTGACATCTATCAATGTGTCATGACTATCTGAAAGATTTAAAATTTGATAAAAATACCAAAATTATCCTTTCATGGTGAGTTACCGTATAATTCAATCTTTCGATCTCACAACATCCCGAAAAGGCCATGGGTATGAAAATATGTCAAATTTAAATACCTAATCATATGTATTTCGATCAGATGATGATGAGTCAATTGATGAACTAGTAAAAATTATTGTTACTGTTCATCCCTGCTCTGGCTAGAGACTTTTAGAGTCACCATTCTATGAGATCACATAGGATATTCTCTCCTCTTACAAGGAGTGACCGATTCCTTGTTGACCACTCACAATCTTCATGCATATTTTACCATACCCAGAATATCCCACACAACTTAAAGCGGTGTGCTAGGGAATAAACAAAAATAAGGATCTATGCACATAAGGTATCATGGTGATCTCAGGTCAAATGATCACATGCACCACTCCCATTGAAGAACCATCTGTTGACAAGCTATAAGGCTCCATCAGATATTCTTTTGCAGGTCTGTTAAGTAAACTCATTCTCTAATGAGCATCTATATCCTTATATTAGTGTCACTATACAAGTGATTGTGAGATCAACCATCTTCTCCATCGAGCATACATAGGATGTACGAGTCTTATTGGAGTCATCGATCTCCGACTCGATGATCCAAAGATTAGAAATATTTTAGATTGGGACTATCAAGATTTTAGGTCTCACTGGCATGATCTTATCATGGCCTTAAAATCATTGCCCTAATCTATGGGATTTATCATAATCATATAAAAATGATACAACAAATGATAAAATATAATACCTCATATAGATAAAATAACTAATGTTATGCAAATGAATAGGAAGATAATAAATAAATATCCCATCGCATCTCCTTACGTTTAGCTTGTAGGGCACTATTTTTTTAGTGATCAAAATGTTTGATTTCATCAAAAATGAGGAGGAGCCGTATGTGTACAAAATGGTCAGTGGGAGCACTGTCACATTCCTCGTATTGCACGTAGATGACATCCTCCTAATTGAAAATGATATTTCCATGCTAACGTCGATCAAAGTATGGTTATCGAAAGAGTTCGCCATAAAAGACCTAGGAGAAGCTTCCTACATTATTGGTATAAAGATCTATAGAGATAGATCTAAGAGAATGATCGGACTCTCACAGCATATGTACATAGAGGAGGTGCTGAAGAGATTCAGCATGAAAAACTCCAAGAGGGGTCTTTTATCCCTTAGACATGGTATTCATCTCTCCAAGAAGATGTGCCCCGACACACTTGAAGAGATCCAGCACATGAGTAAGATCCCTTATGCTTCGGCAACAGAGAGTCTCATGTATGTCATGTTATGTATACACCCTGATATAGCACTTACTGTGAGTGTCACGAGTAGATATCAGACGAATCCAGATGAAGAACACTGGATTGCAATTAAAAATATCCTTAAGTACTTGAGAAGGACTAAAAATTTGATGTTGGCCTTTGGTGGAGGATCGGAGCTGAAAGTTGAAGGATACACCGATTCAGACTTTATGACTGATGTTGATGATAGAAAGTCTACATCAGGATGTATCTTCTTGTGTAATGATGGTGTGGTTAGCTGGAAGAGTTTCAAGCAGTCGATCATTACAAATTCGACCATGAAAGTCGAGTACATCACCACCTCTGAAGCTACTAAGAAAGTCTTCTGATTCAAGAAGTTTATTGCAGAGCTGGGTGTGATGCCATCAGATGATATTGCACTGCATTGTGACAACAATGACATCATAGCTCTCGCTAAAGAGCCTAGGTCTCATCAGAAGTCCAAGCACATAGAGCGGCAGTTTCACATCATACGTGAATACCTCGAAAAGAAATTTATCGAGGTGTAGAGAGTCGACTCCATGCTGAATGTGGCAGACCCACTGACCAAGCCTCTCAGCTTGCAAAAGGAAGCTCACCTTGAGAAGATGGATTTTAGGTATATGGCCAATTGATTTTAGGTCAAGTGGGAGTTTGTTAGATTGTGCCCTAGAAGTCAATTGTTGGCTGACATATTATGTAATTCTTGGGCCTATACTTGTACTTGTAATTTTTTTATTATCAATAAAAATTTTTTTTATTCCATTCATATTTATATTTTCATGATTTATCCTAAAAATTAACAAAAATATTTTTTGTATATTCTTAAAGAGTCAATAATTTAAGACATACATTAATTAGTGGTTAATTTCTAAATACTCCCAATCAAAGGATCGTCACAGAGGATAATGATCAATCCATTTGAGATTGGTACACAGTTCACCTCCCTTGTGGGCAGATGAGTCTTGAGTCTACGGTGTAGAGATACTGGAGTGAAGGTGCAGATAGTTGTTAGAGAACAACGTGCATTGAGCATGACCAACACGAGAACCACATGGATGTCTACTCATTCATCAGTGGTCTTCTCGATGCTGTAGTGGTGTAAGTGGTCCTTCGACCTGTGGTGTCATTGACTATTTGCAGCGAGGCTACTAGATTTGATTGCACGTTCCCTTGCTCCCTAGCCATTTGGGTCCTTACTGTGTATGTTGGCTTCAGTAGGTTCAGGTTCACTGTTTGGAGTAGGATGCACCTAGATGAGATCTATCAACCCTTGTAGAAGAAGAGAAGTCTGTTATGATCCAGGTGGTGTGCCCAAGGCCCAGGGGACCAAGGCTAAGGCCAAGGTCCATCATTCATGAGGGCTTCATGGAGGCTCTAGGGCTAGTTGGGCCCTAGGTTGAAAGGCTGTGGGCCTTTCGGGTTCTTGAGGTCTAGGTTATGTGGGCATCAAGGGACCAACTCTTTATGGGTCAGGTCTGAGCCCAGGAGAGGTGAGATTAGGTCGAGTCATGGGTGTACATGGGCTTGGGTTAACCTAATCTCCCATAGAGTTGGTCAAGAGAGTTTTGGGTTTGGGTCACTTGACCCTGTGTTTATATATACATGTATTGTGTATAGGTTTGATTAAGCCAAGAAAATGGATGACTCTTTCTCCCAAATCTCTCTCTCTCTTCTCCCTCTCTCTCCAGCAATCTTTCATGCACCAGAAGCAAGAAACCCTAGGGTTTCTTGCCGCCAGTCCATAAAAGGAAAGAAAGGAAGGGAGGCGCTAGCCCCTTCTCCCTTGCAGCCGCCAGCCATTTCTCCTCTCCCCTCTCTTGCAGGCACTCAAACACCAGGTCCAAGACCTGAAATCTCTTGAGAAGAGGTTGATACAAGTTCTTCTCAGATCTGGAGTTGATCTGAGGTCGTTTGAGGTGTGGGTGAGATCTCCATCAATAGATCTACAAAAAGTCTGCAACAGGACAGATCTGCAAGGTCTATCTCCATCTATCTTCTTCCCTATCTAGAATGCCCTGATTCAAGATCTATGAATTGGAAGCCCTCGGTCCAGGTCTGATCTAGTTGGGTACCAGATCTTGGATCTTTTAGAGGTGGTTTCAAAGGCGTTCTTCATCTGGAACGAAAGGCTGACGAAAAAGACAGCAACCAGGCTGATTTCGTAAAGGGCCTTGGATCGTGTCCAGAAGTCTCCAGATCTATTCGTTGCTAGTTCTACTACACCAAAGGTCCATGGGAGGAGCCAGGATCATGCTTCAGTAATTGGTATCAGAGCTACGATGGTGAGGAAGCGGTTCCAAGTGTGAGAAGTTGAAGATCCCAAGTGCTGAAAATTTTCAGCAAGGTACCATCAAGGTATATTCTACACTTCTTGATTTTATATTGCTTGTTTGGCTTGGATCCAGTCATGGGCAGCAATATGAAGGTTGAGTTTGAAAAGTTTGATGGCAAAGAAAATTTTTTCACGTAAAAAATCCGGGTGGAGGATCTTCTGGTGCAAGCAGATCTGGATCAGGCTTTGGATGAGAAGCCTGAGGGAATGACAGATAGACAGTGGGCATCGTTAGAGAAGAAAGCATGCTGGGTGATCAGAGGATGTTTGGCGGATGCGGCATTGTATTCGGTGCTGGAAGAAAAGGCCTCGAAGGGCCTTTGGTCGAAGTTGCACACCATGTACATGGTGAAGAATATGTGCAACAAGCTGATGCTGAAGAAGAGGTTGTATAGTCTTCGGATGCAGGAGGGATCTGATGTGATTGGCCACATTCAGAGGTTCGACCAGTTGTGCACGGAGTTGGTGAATATCAGGGTGAAGCTGGATGAGGAGGACAAGTCTCTATTGCTTCTATGTTCACTGCCCGAATCATATGATTCTTTGGTGACTACACTGCTCTACGGCAAGGAGACTTTGGAGTATGAGGACATGGTCTCGGTGCTGAGGTCGAATGAGCAGAGAAAAAAGTTGACCAGAGATCAGGCTCCTCAGGAGGGTTTGGCAGTAGGGGAGAGGATAGGTAGAGGCAGAGGCAGAAGCAAGTCTAGGGGGCGGTCCAAGTCCAGGAAGGGAAAGAAAGAGGTGAAATGCTTCAAGTGCAACGAGTTCGGGTACTTCAAGCGAGAATGTCCACTATGGAAGAGCAAGAAGGGAGAAAGAAGTGGCTTAGAATCAGTGAGTACAGTTGCTGGGCAGTAGGTGGAGGATGATCTACTTGTGCTATCAGATGGTCATAGGCATTACACAGAGGAGTGGACACTAGACTCTGCATGCTCACATCACTACACACCACACAGGTCTTGGTTTGCGACATACACCAAGAGAGATGAGGGATCAGTGACTCTAGACGACAATCATCCTTGCAAGGTGGCTAGGATAGGGACAGTCAGGGTGAGGATGTTTGATGGAATTGTGAGGACATTGACAAATGTAAAGCACATCCCGGAGCTGGAAAAGAATCTAGTGTCACTAGGCTACTTGGAGCGCAGTGGATACAGCTTCAGCAGTAGGGCTAGAAGTGGAGTACTGAATATCTCCAATGGAGCTATGGTAGTGATGAGAGGCAGGAGGTTGGACAAAAACTTCTATCGCATGGAGGGATCTGTGGTGATCGAAGAGTCTGATGCAGCAGCTGCAACACAGGACCAGGAGGGGACTTACAGGATGTGGCACTACCGCCTAGGCCACATGGGTGATAGGGGGCTGAGGGAGTTGAGCAGGAGAGGACTCATCTCTGATCTGGAGGATGGTGCTACAGGAGAGATCTCTGAGCCTTGCCAGATGGGAAAGCAGAGAAGAGTTCAGTTCACCATCAGTACAGCCCGGAGTGCAGCCCCTCTGGAATTAGTACACACGGATGTGTGGGGACCAGCCCCAGTTTTAGCTAGGAATGGGGCCAGATACTTCATGACCCTGATTGATGATTTCTCAAGGAAGCTCTGAATTTACTTCATGAGAGAGAAGTCAGAGGTCTTCACCAAGTTCAAGATCTGGAGAGCGGAGGTGGAGAAGGAGCAGGGGAGGAGCGTGAAGTGTCTGAGGTCAGACAATGACGGGGAGTACACCAGTAGAGAGTTCCAGGACTACTGTGAGGAGTGTGGGATCAGGAGACACTTCTTAGTTAGGAGGACTCCACAGCAGAATGGGGTGGCCGAGAGGATGAACAGAATACTTTTGAAAAAGGCACGATGCATGAGGCTGCAGGCAGGGCTTCCAAAAGAGTTCTGGGTTGACACAGTAGACGCAATGGGTTACTTGGTCAATCGATCACCTCACACCAGGTTGGATGGCAGACTTTCAGAGGAGGTGTGGTCTGGGAGGACAGTTGGGCTGGGCCATCTATGGGTATTTGGGTGCACGGCCTATGTGCACATTGGAGCTGGTGAGCGGAGCAAGATAGATGTCAGATCACGCAAGGCAGTGTTTCTAGGCTATCCACGAGGAGTCAAGGGATACAGGCTATGGGATCCCTTGGAAAAGAAGGTCATCATTAGTTAGAATATGACTTTTGATGAGGAGTCAGTCCTACGGAGGCGAGCAGGCATGGAGGAGCAGCAGGAGCAGGAGGAGGTCCAGCAGGGCACTGCTGGATAGCTTACCTCTTTGATTTTGCCTCTTGCAGGTACTACGAGAGGACATGACATTCAGGTGGAGAACCTACCTAAGGTGTCTCTACAGGTGGAGAGGACTCAGATGGATGATCGAGGTGGAGAGGTCCAGCAGGAGCAAGCTGGATCGAGGACTAATATCGGTGTTGCCCTACACAAGCCCAAGAGGACCATCAGGCAACCGGATCGATATGGCTTCGAGGAGACGCTATCATATGCTCTGGTGATAGCGAATGGAGACCCATATATGTATCAGGAGGCTATTGAGAGCCAGGACAGAGAGTGATGGGTCTAGGCAATGTCCGAGGAGATGCAGTCTCTCCACCAGAATCAGACGTGCCGATTGGTGCAGTTGCCACAGGGGAAGAGGCCCATTGGCTGCAAATGGGTCTACAATCGCAAGGACAGAGTGGAGCTGGTTGAGACCTTGGGACACCAAGGTGGAGATTGTTATGATCCAGGTGGTGTGCCCAAGGCCCAGGGGACCAAGGCTAAGGCCAAGGTCCATCATTCATGAGGGCTTCATGGAGGCTCTAGGGCTAGTTGGGCCCTAGGTTGAAAGGCTGTGGGCCTTTCGGGTTCTTGAGGTCTAGGTTATATGGGCCTCAAGGGACCAACTCTTTATGGGCCAGGTCTGGGCCCAGGAGAGGTGAGATTAGGTCGAGTCATGGGTGCACATGGGCTTGGATTAACCTAATCTCCCATAGAGTTGGTCAAGGGAGTTTTGGGTTTGGGTCACTTGACCCTGTGTTTATATATACATGTATTGTGTATAGGTTTGATTAAGCCAAGAAAATAGATGACCCTTTCTCCCAAATCTCTCTCTCTCTTCTTCCTCTCTCTCCAACAATCTTCCACACACCAGGAGCAAGAAACCGTAGGGTTTCTTGCCGCCAGTCCATAAAAGGAAAGAAAGGAAGGGAGGCGCTAGCCCCTTCCCCCCTTGCAGCCGCCAGCCATTTCTCCTCTCCCCTCTCTTGCAGGTGCCCAAACACCAGGTCTAAGATCTGAAATCTCTTGAGAAGAGGTTGGTACAAGTTCCTCTCAGATCTGGAGTTGATCTGATGTCGTTTGAGGCACGGGTGAGATCTCCATCAATAGATCTACAAAAAGGCTGCAGCAGGACAGATCTGTGAGGTCTATCTCCATCTATCTTGTTCCCCATCTGAAACACCTCAATTCAAGATCTACAAATTGGTGAACCTCGGTCCAGGTCTGATCTGGTTGGGTACCAGATCTTGGATCTTTTAGAGGTGGTTTCAAAGGTATTCTTCATCTGGAACGAAAGGCTGACGAAGAAGACAGCAACCAGGCTGATTTCGTAAAGGGCATTGGATCGTGTCCAGAAGTCTCCAGATCTATTCGTTGCTGATTTTGCTGCACCAAAGGTCCGTGGGAGGAGCTGGGATAATGCTCCAACAAAGTCCTATACAATTTGTGAGATTAAGTTCCAAAAATCTTTAGCCAAAGTAAGTGTGAATACTGAAAAAGAGTTTCCACAAGATTCACAAATGAACTCGAGTCGAGCCAGTCTAGCATATGACTGATGATGGAGTTTGACGAGCTCTCCATGACCTTCGTCAAGTCGAAACTTACGATAGATGAACTGAATCATACAATAACTGCACTTAGGAGTTCATACTTTCATTCTACTGGGTTTCCACTATATACCGCTAGGTGTCACTGATGGATTGTGAGACTCATCGGGCATCATCTTGATGATCGATAGCCCTCGAAGGGTAGAATTAAAAATATTCCAATCCATCGAAAAGAATTTTGATGATATTGTGATATAGATCACAGTATATCTCACTACCAGATAGAATAGAACCTATGGGATCACACATAAAGAAATTTAATATCAAATTTGTCAATTGGACTTATGAAGTTTTAATTAGGTTAGAGTTTATTGAAATCCTATTAGGTTTATGAAAACCATACTAGCACATGGTTCAACCTAATTCTTCTTGAGACTTTGATTTGATCAAGTCCATAGTCTTGAACTTAATCTAAATTTATTTAGGTTTAATTGGGCACTTAATTGTGAGCTCAAAAGAATTTGATTAAGTCAATTAGTTGGCATAATTATCCTAACATTATCTCTTCTTTATCTCCTGATTACCTCTAAGTGTGCATGTTGAATAGATGGAAGATTGAGTGGTGCATCTTTTTCTTTTTGAAAAATTTTGGGTGCCAAATCCTTGAGAGGCCCACCCCCTCTTATGTGTCATAGTGTGGAGAAGAGAGAGTGGGGTCCACGTCCCATCTCTTTTGGCTAGAGATCCCTTTGTGGGGCGCCAACTACCTGACATATATTCTCATGATGCCTCTTGTACATGCTTAAAAGGACTGATTAATTATCATTTATATCTGATTTTTTTTGGCATAAATTAGATTAAAAAGGTAGAAGATTCTTATGAGATAAGAATCTACCTTTTTAAGTTGATTGGATTCCTCATATGTGTCAGGGGTAGTGTCTTTTTAAAGAGAGGACTCTAGGATTTCTAAAGTAGTTGATTTTTATCAAGAAACCTCCTCTCTCCCTTCTCCACACCTCCTCTCCTCCCTCTCTTCATTTCCATGCCCAAAAGTTGGGTGCCTTTCTTCCACACGCCCAAAAGCAGTGTTGGTGACTTGGAGATTATAGTTCGAGGAGAAGAAGAAGAAAGCTGCAGATCAAGGAGTTGATCTCGCAGGTAAGATCAAAGGAGTTGATCAAAGTCTTCAAGACCAAGATTTTTCTTGAGAAGAAGAATCTTCTACGAGAAGAAAGAAGTTTGAGATAGATCTTGATAGATATCCGTAGAGGTCGGACACATGTGCGGCTCAATCTTCTACGAATCCGAAATCATCAGAAGTGATGAATATCTACCCATACCAAGATAATGAGATCTGATCACATAAATTTTTTTAAATTTCAGATTGATGATATGTGCTTTCTCCTGGACTTGGATATGTTTAGATTTGTTCTCTAGCATGTGGGGTTAAAGGGTTTAACCCTTTTTTTTTTTCGCTGCATGTTTTCTAAGTTTTGAAATCAACACATACTACCTACCCAATTTTCTAACAACATGTGTATGAATGATATCACAATGATAATAACATGAGTAATTTGTTATAATATTTTATAATTGTTATAAAAATGTATGTTGTATGGTTATAGACTATGGTACATCCATGTGATGGATGTATGCATGAATGCTTTCACTATTAGCTGATTTTATAAATGTATCTACAAGAGTTGCAATAGAGGTTGGACGCTCTTGATGTATTGTATTATCAGCTATACTTTTCTTTTCTATGCTCCCAACTGTTGATTGGAATTCTTACATGTTGATGTAAAATAATTGAAAAAAAATATTTGGGAATAGATAGAAATTGTTTCATTCTTTTTCAAATAAAGATCAAGCATTCATGGTAGACTTCATCATGATGAAGACCAGACTACTAGAAAATTAGAGAGCAGAGGCACATTAAGATTGACCTTGAGATGGTTCAATCTATGATGCACCTAAGGTTAGACCCATTTTAATCATCCTATGGCTTGGATGATTTTTCAAAAGGTCCATAACTATTTGTCTTCTTTTTATATGCTCTTACATGTTGGCAGTTACATATTAAAAATTACATTGCATATGATTCATTTCTTTCTATATATTTAGGATGTGCATGAGATCTAAGTCCCTCATATAAATTATATTAAGTCATAATGGTGAAATGTTATAACACTACCCATGCCTTCCTTCATGCTAAGCCTGTATTATGTCAAGAATCATAGTAGGCTTGTTGTACTATCCACAAAGCTTGCTAAGGAGATGGACTTAATACTGTCTTGATGCATAATAAAGCTAATAGTAATTAGCTCATACTAAGTCAATAGAATATGTCAAAAACTATAGTGAGTTTGTTGTGCTATCCACAAGACTTGCCATAGTGATTGGTATGATGTTGACTTAATGATGCTTATGGCATATTCTGGTAGTGCTGTCTTGTTGTACTATTCACAAAGATAGTATTATTCAGGTATGACCATATAGGATTGACGAGTATTACTTAACTAAAATACTATAGTTTGTTGTGCTATCCACAAATCTATAAGTATTTTAGAGAGAAAAGTTATGTTGAGAGTTGTATGAGATGCAATTAGTAAAGAGATACTTACCCTTGAACTCATAGGAGCTTGTTGTGCTATCCACAAGATTTTTTATGATGAATTAAGATCTCGACCCCACTAAGCAACTTTATAAAAGTTTTTCTCGATTTCATACTTGAGGGATATGAAATTTGTTAAAATAATGAGAGACACAATTAGATAAAAATCCTCGTCTAACTTGTACATGTCATCATGAGTAGTCCTTTTATGTTCTAATATACAAATTCGAATCTTTACTATCACTGCATAGGATATTCTTTTAAATTGATCAAATATCATAGAATGGTTGAGCAAATGAAGGTGAAGATTGTCTTCACTAAGGGTTTTTAATTTATTATTATAGCAATAATAAATATTAGAATTAAATTACAAAAATTATCTTGTAAATGTGAAGCAGTAGCAGGATGCAAAAGTTACATCTACTAATATTTTGTGTGTGATACAAACTAATTTATCATTAAGTTTTTAGCTTCAGTATTATGGGTAGGTGATATCTTGTATAGGTCTTACTTATGCAAAGTGTTGCTGGACCTATAAAGCTGAAGTGAGGTGACTACTTGCTTTTGGCACTGATGGATAGTCTATTCATGCTGAGACTGTAGGAACCTATGTAACCTTCTAGCAAGATTTTAAAAATTCGTAGACCATTGTTATGAGCCTAAATTTATCAGAAATATTTTTTCAAATCTTTTACTATTGTAGCATAGTTTTAAAATTAATGTAAAGAGTAAATGTTACCCTCTTTCAGATAAATTTTATGGCAATGGATTAATTATAATGGTCTCAGGTTTCTGTCACTCAATGATGATTGTTCTTCATATTGATGAGAAAAACAAATAAATATGTGATGGTCACATATTTCAGGGCAAGCAAGGTATTAAGTCTTGAACATATGGATATTCGAAGGCTAATAATATCTCGATCCAGAGATGGACACTTCATATGAGATATGGTGTGTTCCCTAATATGCTTCATAAATTTTAATTCTCATTCTGAAAAAATATCCTAGAAGTTGCTGTATATATTTTGAATTAGATATCATAAAAATCTATTACTAGCATTCCATATGAGATATGAAAAAGGCAAAAGGCATGTTGCCCAACTTATGTGATAAGAATTGATATACATAAGTTTTGTGCTAAAACAAGTCAATATATGTTTATAGGTTATCCTAAAAGAAGTAGTATGTGATATTATTTCTTCCATCCTACTGGACAAAAGGTGTTTTGTCAGTAGGTATGCCACCTTTTAGGAAAAAATTTTTTCTAAGAAGGAGATAGTGGAAGGATAATTGAACTTAAAAAATTCAAGACCTATGAACTTTCCTATCATAACCTGTGGAATATCCACAAGTTGATCCTCGACCAGATGTGCTCATTGATGAGGCACGATCATGAAATGCACCTCCTCACCAAAGGTCAATTCAAGTGCGTAATATACCACTCAAATATGGATTTGTCATTGAGAATGACTATACACCATACATTATTGTGAATATTATTTTCTTGACCTATTCGGAGATCATCAAGAGTAGAGACTCTGACAGTTGGCTTGAAACCATAACATCCGAAATGAACTCTCTGTATATCAACCAAGGATGGACTATGGTTGAAACACCTACGAGTACGACCCAACAGGTTGCTAACAGGAATATCAATTTGAATTTTTGCTATTACCACATACCTTCCAGAGAAGTTGTCTCCAGTGGAAGGGTGAATGCATTTATGAATTCAGGTAGATATTGAGGAGTAGATACTTCTATTCTTGATGAGATAGTCAAAATGCTTGACTATATTAAATATAGATGAACCATGTGTGTATGCAAGAAGATAGGTGGGAGTCTCACTAACTTCTTGGTTATGTATGTAGGTGACATACAGTATATTGGGAAGGGAGTCTCGATATTGCATTTGGTTAATGGCATGCTTATCACAAATATTTTCATGAAAAGACTTGGGTTAAGCACCCAATATTTTTGGAATCTATAGGGATAGATGTAAGTGGATGTTAGGCTTGTCCCAGTCTAGGTATATGAAATTTATGTTGAAAGGGTTCAACATGAATGGATGTAAAAGAGTTTACTTATCCATATATTCAATGTACCAAGCCTGATGTATGCCTTGTGCATAATCATTGATTTCAAATAGATTCATAATGGGATCTTTTGAAAATCATGAAAACTATTCTCAAAGTACTTGTGAAGTACTAGAGGAGCAGTAAATTGAAAAAGTTTCAAACAGTAAACTATATTTATTTTAGTTAAATGCTATTAGTAAAGATTGCTAAGGAAAGTCGCAGATAAAAGGATTCATCACTGAGTTGGGTGTGGTCTCACTAGGTACCCACATATATCCTAGGCACTTTCACCTCATTCATGATATGATCACAAAAATGAGTTAGTATTAAGAACATCATAATGGACCACTTCACTAAGTCTGACATAGCAGCAGTGTAATCGCCACCTTGATTGCTTGGGCATCAGGTACAAGGGCGATTGGCTTTAGTATAAGTGGAAGATTGAAAGAATAGTATCCTACAAGTCAATCGCATGAGGATGTGAAGGGATTTTTCTTAGTTTTCTTCCTACTCATTAGCATAACATTAGTTATTTTTATTTATGAGGTATTGTGTTTTATCATTTACTGCATCATATTTTTATGATTATGATAAACCCCATAGATTAGGGCAATGATTTTAAGGCCATGATGAGATCATGCCAGTGAGACCTAAAATCTTGATAGCCTAAATCTAAAATATTCCCAGTCATTGGATCATCGAGTCGGAGATCAATGATTCCAGTAAGAATGGTACATCCTTGTATGCTCGATGGAGAGGGTGGTCGATCTCATAACCACTTGTGTGGTGACACTTATACAAGAATGTAGGTGCTCATTAGAGAATGAGTTCACTGAACTGACCCACTAAAAAAAAATATCTGATGGAGCCTTATAGCATGTCACAGATGGTTCTTTAGTGGGAGTGATGCATGTGATCCTTTGACCTGAGATCACCATGGTACCTTATGTATATGGACGCTTACTCAGGTTTATTCTCTAGCACACCACTTTGAGATATGTTTAGGATATTCTGGGTAGGGTGATGTGTGCATGAAGATTGTGAGTGGTCAATAAGAAAT
The DNA here is from genome assembly GCF_000442705.2 of Elaeis guineensis. Classification (NCBI taxonomy): domain Eukaryota; kingdom Viridiplantae; phylum Streptophyta; class Magnoliopsida; order Arecales; family Arecaceae; genus Elaeis; species Elaeis guineensis. The sequence goes on from NC_025993.2 coordinate 58,686,141, forward strand.
CAATCACTCCTTATAGGAAGAGAGAACATCCTATGTGATCTTATAGGATGATGACTCGGAGAGTCTCTAGCCAGAGCAGAGATGAATAGTAGAAAAAGTTTCTACTGATTCATCAATCGAGTCATCATCATCAGATCGAGATACATATGGATAGGTATTTGAGTTTGATATATTTTCATATCCATGGTCTTTTCAGGATGTTGTGTGATCGAAGGATTGAATTACACGGTAACTCACCACGAAAGGATAATTTTGATATTTTTATCAAATTTTAAATCTTTTGGGTAGTTATGACACATTGCTAGACATCAATATTGACTTGTAGATTTATCAGAATTGAATGAGTTTAATTCAAAAATCAATTAGGAAGAGCTCTAGTTGATTGGGACTCTTGAGCTGACCTAATCCAATCGGATTAGGGTTACATCGAGTGTTTGGATCCACTGCTAGCTAGATTTGGAACTCAATGAGTTACACACAATAGATATTTGATCTTGGTCTAATCTATTTGAATTTATTATAAATCCAATGGGTTAATTAAATTGCTAGCACATGAATTAACCCAAGTTCTCAATTGGGTTTAGTACAAATGTGTTTGTGCTAACCCTTTGCTTGTTGTCTTGACCTAATGTGATTAGATTTGAACCATCAATTATTAGTTGTATTGGGTATAAAATCTCCCCCCAGTCGAAGTTTGTACCAGGAGTGACCCTCCCGGGACTCTACCGATGTCCAACCTTGGATGACATCTTTCCAAACCTCTCCGACGGCCGGGCTTCCGCAATATTTCCAAGTTCTGCCGACGGATAAACTCCCACAGCTTCTTCCACAAGTGTCGATCGGGTTCCCCCGATGGACGAAATCCTATCGCATCTCCCGGGCTTCTCCAGCGATAAGCTTCTTCGGTTGTCCATCAAGCTGCTCCAAGTGCTCTCTAGATTCTACTATCGGTCAATCTCCTACAAGGGTCAACCATTCTCCGGACCCCTTCTAGATCTTTTCCGACAGGATTCGATCGACTTCAATCTGAATTTCTTTCAGAACTATGTCAGTTCATCAGTGGCTGAACTTTCCCAACAGCAGATCTCCACGACGGACGGACTCCATCCAAGTTTCTATGACGGTCGACCGCCTTCTGGGTTTCATCCGGGCTCCTACGGGAGCCGGACTTCTTTCCCGAACTCCTACTGCAGGTAGACTTCGTCCGAGCTCCTACGGGAGCTGGACTTCAGCCCTGAGCTTCCATTGCAGGTAGACCTCATCCGAATTCTTATAAGGGTCGGACACCGAGCCCCCACTGCAAGCGATCTACTCCGAGCTTCTGCTATAAGCGATCTACTCTGAGCTACTACTACAAGCGGACTACTTCAAATCTCTACTATGAGCGGCCCGCATCGGATTTCTACTGTGAGCCCCCACCCGAGCTTCCATTGTGAACAAATTCCTTCCGGACTTCTATTGCAGGCAGGTTTCGACCGAGCTTCCTCAACAAATGATCCCCATCCAGACTTCTACGGGAACCAGAATCCAACCGAACTTCTGTAGCGGACAGATTCTGGATGAACTCCTACGATGCACGGGCTCCAGCAACCGAACCCCTCTAGCGGGTGAACCTCTCCAGCACCATCCGATATCCACTACCGGTCGACCTTCTGTCAGATTCTGCGTGAAACTGAACTTCATCCACAGAAAGCCCCTGACCGAGCTTCTACAGCAGATGACCTTCGCCTGTAGTACTAGCGCCCAAGGCACCCAACAGTAGAAAGCTCGCCAGCAACATCCGAGCTCCTCTCAGACGAAGAGCTATCCCTCTCCACCAGACACCCCAGCCGAGCTTTGGCCGATAGGCCTGGACTCCCTAGCAGGCCACAGTAATGGCCGCAACTCTGCTCCACTCCCTATAACGGATCCCACACGGCTCCATCATGCTCTGGCAAGTCACGACAACGGACATCACTCCACTCTCCACAACAGGCTCCACGTGGCAGGCCACGATGATGGCCACGACTCCACTCCACTACTCTCTGTAACAAACTCCTCATGACCCCGAATGGCCCACTATCAGGCGGTTACAGACGTTGCTGTCAATCTGTTACGCCCTTCGCCTATAAAAAGGAGACCCCCAGATATGTTATTCTCTAAGCTCTAATCTCTATCTAAAAACTCTGCTAAAATTTTCGTTCGAGCACTCCATTCTTGTTGAGGTAGAAAATTGACTTGAGCGTCGAAGGGTCTTGCCGGAGCACCCCCAACTCCAGTTTAGACTTCATTTGCAGGTCCCGACGGCGACAGCGACTCCCTCGACTCCAGCTTCTCCAACGCCGACGGATTTTTGCATCAACAAGTTGGTTTATCTAGATTTTATCGAAGAGTTTCATGTGAATCCACCACCTCCATTCCAAAAACCACACGTCAATTTATTTGTGGCATCATATTTATTTTGGAAGTTAAGGAGAGGAGTCCTTCTCCTTTACTTATCTTAATTCTCTTACATGTTCCACACATCCCTTAATTTTATGCACCATCAGATGGCACCTTGGGATATGTGGGCATGGAAGAGAAGAAGGAGTCCTTCTCTTGGAAGGATCTCCATGACAAAATAAATAAGGGATGCCCATTTTTTGTGCGATGGAAATGGAAGAGTCCATTTCATAACCAACTCTTAATTCTTTCCTTTAATTCTCTACGTTTCTTAATTCCTCGTGACATGAGATTCCTCTTGAGATTATGGGCACAGAAGATAAGGAAAAGTCCTCTAGCAAGGAGTTTGAACACTAAAATAAATTGGATTCTCCCTCATATGCATTGAGTTTGTGGAAGAGTCTTAATTGTTAAGGACTCTTGGTATCTCACGCTAATTCCTTTTCCACACCCAAAAGATGGTGTCCAGATTTTTCTTAGCATAAAAGGAGTTCTTTTGCTTGTTAATTTCTTCCTATTCCATGCCTTGAAGCTTTGGATTACATGTAAAAAAATAAATTTGTGCATGTAAGGAAGATGGGACGCCAAGAGTTGGCACCCCTTGGTGTCTTGTGTGGCACCCCTTCATTCCTTATATAAGGGGCATCTCTTATGGCATAAAATTCATCCAAAAATTGGTTTGGATGTGGGATTACATAAGGAAGAAGTAAAAAAATCTGAAGTGAAAAAGACAATGAAAAGGGAAAGAAAAATAGAAAGGAAGAGAAGAGAGAAAATGGAAAGCATAAGATGCTTGTCCAAAAATCAGATTGTTCATGTGTTGAACATAAAATTTGATATATGTGTGGTGAGATCTTTGGAGAAAGAGTTTCTAAAGAGATCATAATGGAGGTCATGAAGGCATACAAGCTATGGTGCAACCAGTTCTTATGAAGGACAATCAGCAGTGCACTTGCGAAGAAGGCTGCAGCACCATGTCGAGTTGGGAAGGATTTTGATCAGTCCTGTGTGGATCACCATTGGAGGGCTTTTACTTTGGAGTCTCATGGAGGTCTCAAAATTATCAAATTATAGTCTTCTCATTGGTATATGACTTCTAGTCTCTTTCTGATATGTATGTTTTTGATCGTTTGATTGTAATCATCAAGGGGTTCCTAGGGTATAGTGTTTCGGTGGTCTAGTTTAATTGTTAAATATTATTTTCAATTGTTGAATGCATGTTAAAATTTTTAAAATTCATATTTTGCTGACCAAAACCCAATAAAGCCATCCTGGAGAGCACCTTCCTTGGTCAACTTCTCTCGTTGTTCATTGGACCGCAGCATTGAGACTATATCTTTATACTCCAGGGTCTCCTTGTCGTAGACCAGCGTCGTCACCACTGGATCATAAGAAGGGGGCAGCGAGCATAGTAGTAGCAATGATTTGTCTTCCTCTTCCATCTTTACCATGATGTTCAACAACTCATTGCATACCTGATCGAATTTTTGGATGTGACCCAAGACATCTCTGCCTTCCTGCATCCAAAGGTTGTACAGTCTTTTCTTCAACATCAGCTTGTTGCACATATTTTTTTTTCATATACATGGTATGCAACTTTGACCACAAATCTTTTGGGGTCCTCTTCTCTAACACCAAATAGAGCACTGCATCTATCAAACATTCTCTAATCATAGAACAAGCCTTCTTCTCCAGAGATATCCACTGACGATCCATCATCCCTTCAGGCTTCTCCTCCAATACCTGATCCAGATCTGCTTCAACCAAAAGATCTTCTACCCAAACTTTCCACATAAATTTTTTTTTTCCCATCAAACTTTTTAAAATCAACTTTCATATTGCTTTCCATGGCTAGATCCAAACCAAAAACACAACAAAACTCCAAGGGATTTGAGAAATACCTTGACAGGGTCCTTGCTGAAATTTTAGCCTTTAAAGATCTTCAACTTTTGGAGTCTCCTTCTTTCTCCACACAATCTATGCTCTGATAGCAATTGTTGGAGCAACTTTCTCAGGTTGTGGATGTCAGGAAACAGCAAGGATCTGGTTGTAGAGATCCTTGAAGGCTAGCAACCAACCAAAACAAAAACAGCCTATAGGATTTTAGCAGCCTTGTAAATCCTATCGATAGAATTTTTCTCTACGATTTGAACCCCTTCTCCATCAGATCTGAAATCCACCTTTTAGGATATAGAAGTACTCTTGATAAAACATTCAAAAAGTAAAATATGGGGTGTGGAACTCCTCTTGCATAGCAAAGAGGGGGGCCACACAAACTAGGGCGTGCACAATGAGGGCGCTGGTTTCTAGCACCTCTTTTCTTTCCTTTTGGGTGGCAGCTAAGAAACCCTAAGGTTTCTTACTACTAGGATGTGGAGAAGATCAGAGAGAGAGAGAAAGAAAGAAGGAGAAAGATTAGAGAGAAAATAATTTAATATTCATTCGATTCATCGAGTCAGAATATAGTATATGTTTATATACAGGGTCAATGTGACCCACTCCAAAAACTCCCCTAGCTAACTCAATACAAGATTACGCTCATCCAAGCTCATGTACACCCATGACTTGATCTAATCTCATAATCTTAAACTCAATTCTAGCTCAAATATAAGTTAGCCCCTCAAGGCCTAAAATCCCTAAACCTCAAGACCCGAAAGGCTGACAGCCTTTCATCCCAGGGCCCAAACTAGCCCTAGAAATCCCATGACCACCTCATGGACCTTGGACCTTGGCTTTAGCCTTGGTCTCCTGAGCCTTGAGAGCACCACATACGGCCCAACACTAGAAACTTTCCATCACCGAATTAGAAATTCAAGTAGTCCAACAATAAAGTATAATGAGTTGCTTGCATGTCACCGAGGCAGCCTCAGGTTAGAGGGACACATATATCTATATCCCATCAAAGCAACCCTTGATAGCAGAGTACTCTGGAGTTGGTCATGCTAAGTAAAATATACTCTTATATTTCATCCGTATGCCATATCTGTGACACCATATACATTGGTTAAGAGGATAACCAACTAATATGGTACATAATGACCTACACTCAGCAAAATTATCATTCTTGTAACAATTGTATCATTTGGTCGCAAGCAAGATTTAAGAACTACACGATAAATCTTTCTTAATCATTTTAAAAGTAGCATTAAAGACTTCATCATAACACATAAGTTCTTTTTAAGAAGTTGTATTTGTTAGATGTGTGCCCTAGATGCCAGATTGGCTGACACATTCCTATACAAATCTAAGGATAAATTTATAATTTTGACTATAAATCAATAAATGGGTTATTCTTCTATCACATTGTGTACATTGTGTCTGTGATACATCCTTTGAGTTAGTAGGAATGTCAATTTATATTTTCAAGAGTTAAAAATTTAAGACATGAATTTACATAACTAACTCATAAACAACTCCTGACTATAGGATCATCACGAGGATGGTGATCGATCTGGAAGGTTAGTGTACGATCGCTTTCTTAGGATAGATGTGTCTTTAGTCTACGGTGTGGAGACATTAGAGTGAGAGTACAGATATTCATTGAGAATGAGAGTACTGAGCGTGACCATATCGAGCAGTCATAAGGAAGTCTACCTTCTTGTCGATGACTAACTCGATGCTGCAGTTGTGTATTTAGTTCTTTGACCTGAGGTGCATCGACAGTTCACCTTGAGTGTGTTATAGTTTGACTATACTATAACTCAGTCTCCTAGCCATTCGAAACCCTGAGGTGTATGTTGGCTGTAGCATATTTATTGTAAGAACTAGGTCGAACCAAGATGGGATCTATCAACCTTGGTAGAAGAGAGGAGTAGTCCTATGGTGATTGAAAGATCGAGTCCTTAAGCCCATGGCCATGGTAGAGTAAAATAATGAAAAAAGAGTTTTCCATTGGGGTTTCACATCAGACTCGGATCGATCGATTGATTCATATGACTGATGTTGGGTTTGACGAGTTCACCTTAACCCTAATTCAGTCGGGACTCATGATAGAAGAACTCAATCACATAGATAGCTGCACCGAGAGGTTCATCTTCAATTCTGACGGGTTGCCACAACATACTACAAGATGTCACTGGTGGATTTTGGGAGCAATTAGAATGATTTTGATGATTGATCATTCTAATTGTCTGAATCAGAAGAGTTCTGGTCCATCGAAAGGAGTTTCGATGATGTCAATGATGAGATCATGACATATCTCATTACCATACATAATTAAACCTAATTGGATCACACAAATAAGAGCTAGGGTCTGGATGTCATCAATTGGGCTAGCCCAATTGATTTGGATTAGATCCAATTAGGTTCAAGGAAATCGTGCTAGCACACGATTGAGCCTAACTTTTTCCTCGTGTAATCTTTTTTGTCTCTACTGAGCCAAATGTGATTTGACTCATCTAGAGGATCTTGAGAAAGTTTCTCTCAGTCTAAATGAAGCTTTTTCAGCTTAGAAAAGGCTTGTTTTAATTCATGAGATGAATTTAAGACAACACCTGCTAATTCCTAGCACCTGCCAATTTTATTTTAGGACATCTATCAAATGTTGACATATGGATCTTAAGCTGAAGAGAGCTCATTGGAGGATTTTTGTAGAGTGTCCACATGCCTAAACCACATCAAATTGAATGCCATAATTAGATTATGGCATGGGCCCAATTGGATTAAAGTGGGCACCCCAAATGGATAAGGATGAAAGAGTCCTGATTAACATGGACTCTTGGGCGCCACCTCTATTTGCGCTTATCCAATGTTGGTGCCATCTTTTGGAGATAAGGTGGGATTCTTATCTGATATGATCAAATGATATCACTCTATCAATCAGAATTTTTCTAGAATTTATTAGAATTTTCTGATTGGTTGAATGATGTGGCACTGCGCAGCATACAGGGTCTATATAAACCCTGCTGCGCCAGGGGTTTTGAGGTAGAAGTTGTTTAATGCACATAACAAAATATCTCCCTGCTCTCCTTCCTCCCCTCTTCATGTCCAAAGAGTTGGACATCCATCTGGTAAAGATCCAAGGTGTGGTGATGACTGGAACAGAAGGCTGCAGGAATTCTTCGATAGGCTGCTGCTCCAACTTCAGGAAGACTTTTGAAGATCTTCCTAATCAGATTTAGATCTAATTTTTGGAGCATATATTTGTGAGGAGAAGATGTTCCAAGTCCTACCTGAGTAGATACTGGTAGAGGCCAGGCGCTTGTGTGGCTACATCAGAACCTCAGGCTGTGCAGTGATCATCTACAGGATAATCAGATTACCCTTGAGGTATTATTTATTTTCTCATTCCTTTTAGATTTATTTTAGACTTAATATCAGATATGAAGATTAGATATAGAGATTTAGATCTGAGATAAATATAGAATAATTTTTTTAAAAATTATTTCACCCCAGATTTGATGAAATCTGGAAGATCCTACAAGGAAAAGCGATTTTTCTCCTTCAACTGGTATCAGAGCCAGGTTGTTGGCTCTATTTCAGATCTAATTTAGATCTGATTTTAATTTTTATTTATCTGATATTAAAAATTTTAAATATCACATCAGATGCGATAAGATCTAAAATCAAAATATTTAAAATTAAATCTAAGAAGATCTAACATGCATAAGATGCATGACTAGACTAGGATTAGTTGAATCCATGAATAGTCTTAAGTCTTATGTTTTAATGAGATTAAAATATAAATTAAATTAAATTTATCTTTTATTTTTTTGATGTTATAAGTATTATAATCAGATCAGAAAATAAAAAATAAAATTTTAGTTTTTCCATAAAATTGATCTGCTGCACGCCTAGACTAGTTGTAGAATTGTTCTAGTAACTTATCTAGAATAGATTTAATTTTGAATAGTTTAATTTAAATCTTATTTTTTAGATATTATATGTGATGTATCAGATCTGAAAGTATGTTAATTAGATTGATTTTTGATACATGAGATGTATGCAAAGCATGTATTAGTTAGATCTTAAATTGTATATGTGATATGTTAATTTAGATCTAACTAGTTTTGTAGTTAAATTTATATTTCTGATTAAGGTGTTCCTCATGGCCGTCCGGTCATAAGAATGAAGTAGGGTTTTAAGACCCTCTCTTTCCATTCAATGGGGTGTTCATATGACGTGTAGGGGTGCCGCGCGTTCATCCTTAATCAAAAATTAAAACTTACTTTTCTGCAAAACTCTAGATCCTGAAACCCTAAGATTTATTTTACATACTTTGTTTATGAACCCAAACTTAATTAATGAATTAAGCTTATAAAATTAAGTTAGGTCTAAAATTGAGAATTTTAGATTTAAGATATTTTCATAAAATTGGGTTCGAACTTGGGTAGCTCAATTAGTTGGTTAGGTGGGATCATGAAAGCTAATAATTGACCAGAGGTTAGAGTCTGGATTGTAGGCTAACCCAATTAGTTCTGGTTCGATAATTTGGTATCTAAGGTATGTTGGGCAGATGCGACCGACTAGTTTTTAATTGGGAGCTACTCGACTCGAATGCATTCTTGTCGAGTTAATGGCATATCCCTCTCATCGATCTCACTTACCTGGCCATATGTGTCGAATCAGTTCTGATTAGAGGTGGCTAACAATTCGAGCTAATCAATGCCACTAGGTTAGTCATAATTGTTATGACTATGTCAAGTCAAGTTTAAAGAGATCTAAATCAAATCTCCCTAAGAAAATATTATGTCTAGGTCTTCCACCATTGTGGATGTGCGGGCCCTTCCCGGGGTTGATTGTTCTCGACTGGTTACAGTGGCTCAGTTGCACCGGAAAGACGCAACCATGTCCATTAGGCATTGGATGCTACGGATTAGAGGATGGGTTGGGCTCAATATTTCAAATACGGTGAGGGATCCAATCAGGAATCTAGTTCGTGCAAATGGTGGGTTTGGCTTAACTAAGGATTGGAGCAATATTCTGGATATGATGAGCTTCATAAATTAGAAACCAAGTTTTGGGTGCACCATGATTAGAGAATTATTGGATAAGAGTTGTCCACTCATCGGTTGACCCATCATCAATAACTGTTAGGTGAGGTGGTGAGCCAGTCGGTGAGACCGCACCACCCACTAAAAATCACTGATCACGGAGATTTTCACATCTCTACCAAGGGAGTGTAGAAATCTAAGAAAATAGTGGGAGCCTAATTTATTTAAAAATAAAACTCCTAAACAAATTGGTTAAGTCTGATTACAAAATCTAACTAGAAACTTTTGACTCTCTACAGGAAACATGTCTACCTCAAACTTCCTGACCAAAATTCTAGACACCCACAGACTGACTGGACCCAATTTCAAGGACTGATTGAGGAACTACAAAATTATTTTGGATTTCAAAAAATTGACTCATATCTTGGACCAGGACCCACCTGCCATACCAGCACATCCGACTGCTGAACAGAGAGCATCTCTGAAAAAATGGATGGATGATGATAATAAAGTAAGGTACTACATGTTGGGTGTAATGTCTAATGACTTGTAGTGCCAACATGAGAATATTTTGACTACCCGCCAAATGTTGGCTCACCTGCAAGAGTTGTTTGGTGAACAGAGTCACACGGCCAAGTATCAAGTCTGTCAAAGACTTTTTATGGCCAAGATGCGTGATGGGCAGTCAGTCCAAGATCATTGTTTGACAATGATCAAGGATCTTGAGAAGCTCGATATCATCTTAGACAAAGATTTTTAGATTGATGTGATCCTTCAATCCTTGTCCGATGCATATGGTCAGTTTATCATGAACTTTTATATGCATAAGATGCAGTGTACCTTGGCTGAGTTAATGAACATGCTGGTTACGGCTGAGCTTTCTATGAAGGGTTCAAAAGACTCAGTTCTTATTGTGGAGCGGACTTCTTCCAAGAGAAGGTTTTTTGGAAAGAAAAAAAAGTCTGCAAAGAAGCAGAAGGTGGATGGCAAGAAGAAGAAGACAGAACCGAAGAAGAAGACTGCTGATAAGGAAAAATATTTTCAATACTAATTAGACGACCACTGGAAGTGGAACTATCCTCAGTACCAGACCCCATGAAGAACAAGAAGGATGGTCATTCTGAAGGTATGCTTATTTTAGAGTCTAATCTTACGGTTTCTTCTGCATCCAGTTGGGTGCTTGACTCTAGTTCAAGTGCTCATTTGTGCACTTCTATGTAGGGTCTTGAGAAGAGTAGGAGGCTGAGGGATGGGGAGATAATCCTATGCATCGGGATCGGAGTAAGAGTTGCTGCTGTGGTCGTGGAAACCTACCCTCTGCGATTACCATTAGGATTAAATTTATTTCTTAGAGATTGTTATTATGTGTCTGCAGCAAGCAGGAATTTGATTTCTGTTTCATGTTTAGCACAAGAAGGCTATGTGATTAGCTTTCATAAGGACCATTATAATATTTTTTATGAAAATAATAAAGTTGCAGATAGATTTCTTATTAACGGTCTCTATTGTTGAAAAATGTGTCCCAAAAAGCCAATCGTCAAGCTGTTGACGGTTGAGCAACCAAGTATTGTAATTGATTTGTTAATAAATAAAATATATTTGGCATTTTCATCATAAGCTTTCATCTTCTAATGAACTCCGTTGTTATGATGAAGTCCTTAGGACTATTTAAGTTCGATAAAGAGAGGATTTATCGATTAGTCCTTAAAACTGTTCACGATCAAATGATAGGCTGTTAATAAGGACGATAGCTTCTATCGAGCATTGGTCGCTGTAGGCCATATGGGTTGGTTGTCCTCTTAACCAAGGAGTGTGGAGACACTGGTATGGCATACAGGTGAGATGTAAGGGTACATCATCATTGAACGTGACCAACTCCAGAGTATTCTGCTGTCGAGAATGTCTCTGATGGGATATAGGTATAAGTGTCCCTTAGACTTGAGATCGCCTCAGTGACTTGCAAGCAACTCACTGTGCTTTGGTACTGGACTAACTAAATTTCTAATTCAGGGACGGAAGGCTTCTGGGCACAGTCAAGTACTTGCGAAGTCAGAGTGTGATCGAGATGGGATTGACCACTCCAAGAGTTGGAGAAGAATGAGTCGCTGTATTTCAATTTAGCAAAACCTTGGCCAGGGTAATCCATCAGATGGATTTGATATTTTGAAATACAATGTGGACAACCTGATCAGAGTTGACAGTTGAGCTCTGGGGTGTCCTATGATCATTTTGGTCAAGGGGATGAATTATATGAAAACTATATCCGCATGGGTTCTAAGGATGTTGTTCTACACATTCGACCTATCCGGTCGTCGGGTATCATTGCTAGATGGTCACTTTGATTGGTATAGGAATTTATTTCTATGCTACCAGCTTAGGTTCGGACCTATGAGGTCACACACATTAGAGTTCATGATCCGATCGGATGGTTGATCAACGATTAAGAATCATTATAGGGTTAAATAATCAATACGATTGACATTTAACCCAGTGCAAGTGTTGCAGGAGGATCGATTAGCAATTTGATTGGCTTAATTTGATTAAGCCAATGGGTTGAGATTAAGTCTAATTAAATATGATTTAATTAGATTTAGTTTGGGCTTGATTGGATCAAGTCCAATTGGTTTATTGGATAAGCCAAGTGCAAGGAAAGACTAGTCCTAGTTCAACTAGGACTTGGGTCAATCTAATTTCTAATTTGATTAGAAAATTAAATCAGATTTAAATCTAATTTAATCTGATTAAATTAGGTTCTTAATTAGGTTAAGACCTATTTTAATTGGGTTTATCTAATTTTGATTTGATTTGGTTTGGGAAACCAAATTAAAACAAGTTATGAGACAGAATCCTAGTAGGACTAGGATTCCACCTTGCGCCACATAAACCTTCTCCACGCCCTCTCTCTTATTCAACGCCAATCTCCACTTATTTTGTGCTACAAAAGCCCTCTCCCAGATCTCTCCCACGTTCACAAAAGGTCTCCTCTCTTCTTTCTTACATGGAAGGTGATTTGGATCAAATCTAAAAGGAATAAGTTTGGATTTCGAATTCTATGAGATAGAGTTTTAGAAATCCAAAACTCTTTCAATTTTGCACCGAATTTATCCAAATTTTTTTTGAAATTTTTGTGGCTTTTAGGGTTTACATTGTACACCCTTTTCTGGTGATCCATGCACGAAAATATGGAGGAGGTGCTCAAGAGTTGGGCGTCCCTTAACTTGCCATGTTTGGATAAGCCTTGACTAGGTGTTTGACCTAGACAAGGACTCTATCATATCTCTCTATATAAGATGAGTTTCTTTGTGAAATTTTAAGGGGAGATAGATATTTGAGAGGTCTTTTGCCATCCAAAAATTAGAGAGAAATACCTTTGGGTCGTGGAGATATAAAAGATGCAAGTTTGAGTGTCTAGAGAGAAAAACGTGAAGAAGAAGAGGGTCTTCTTCTAGGGTTTTTATTTTCATATCTTTTCTCCTTCCATCTTGAGTTTCCTAAGAGCATCTCAGATCTGAAACTCCTCCTTCTACTTTCCATCTTTGGAAGAGTCCAAATCAAGAAGAAGGAGGCACCTGATCAACCATCAAAGAAGGATCAGCGCAGTACTAGCATACTGTGCTGATTTCTTGAAGCAGGACTTCTGATTGAGATTCGTGGGCTCGTGTGGACGACTCCTAGAGGCCGGACGCATGTGCGGCTTACAACATCATCCTCAAGCCTAGATCAGCAAGGTTAGAACGTCTAACTTGCAAGGTAATAGATCTGATCTATTATTTAATACATACATTAGATGTAGTATAGAAACATGTTGATATGATCAACATGTAGTTCATACTATATTTATGTATATTTTAATTTCTGATTTAATGCCATGTAATAATCATGTAATAGGATCTTAGATCTAGGGATTTTTTGATCTTAGAAAATAAATTTTGATTTATTTTAGTCTTCCGCTGTATGATCTTGAAAAAGTTTCAAGATCTAACCCTCTTTTTCAAGATCTAACCCTGAAACCCTAGATCTGGTTCCTTCAATTGGTATCAGAGCCTAGATTCTTTATTACATGATTATTTATACATACTTAGATTATTTTTAGATTAGATCTAATTTATAATCTGATTATTAAATCTAAAATTAAAATTTTAGATCAATCACAAACTGCAAGGTTGTCCTGCTGTAAGGTTTACCCCTTACAGTGCAAAGGTTGTCCTAGTTTGTGTAGATCTATCTTTAATCATAAATTTATTAGATATGATCTAGATTAAATTTATGATTTATTAGATTTAAAAGATGTTTAAATCTGAAATAAAATCTCTTTGTTAATAATTTTTGTGCAAAGAAATTGTTTAAAGTTGAAATTGTTTCAATTACATGAACCTGTTTAGATTAGATCTAAAGTAGTTTCATGTTTATTTCATTTGCATCTTGATTATGAATCAAACATACAATATGGTTGGTAGAATCATATTGTAAAATTATTTTACAAATATAAAAATTATTTTTTGAAAAGCCGAACCCAACCCTCAGCCCAAAGCTTAATTAAGAATTAAGAAGTTGTTTGATTAGGTTCTAGGATTGTGAATTGAAGAACCTAAGACACAAATCATAACACATTGGGTTAATGGGTTAGTGGGAATTAGGTCCATTAATTGGGTTAGACCTATGGTTAGATTAAAGATAGACTTAATTAGAGAATTGACTAAATCTAATCAATTGTTGTCTTAGATTAGGTCAAGGATTCTCTAGATCAATTACAATAGTTGTAGTTGGTCAAGTCCATGTCTTTAACGAGAACCAAATGGACTTGATTCTTGGCTAAGCGGTCTAGCACGAACTGTTAGGTTGATCTAATCGAAACTAATTAAACCAGTTGGTGTCTAAGGTAAACCAGACCGGTGGTTTTTAATTGGGAGCCCGCTTACCTGGCCATTCATGATGGTGTCTAAGGCAAGCTTTGGCAGACCCTCCCACTGATCGAACTTACCTGGCCTCTTGGTGAAATTATGTTTTGATCGGATCACTTGACTATTCGAGCTGACCCATGTCAGCTAGGTAAATCAGTGTGACTGATTTAGGTGCTCCTAGATCAGCCCTTTTAATGGTCTCCCTTAAGCTGACTTGGTGAAGCCAGTGGGAGGATCATGATAAGCTGGTTCATCTGACCTCATCCTCTATATTATTTAAATCTTCTAAAATTATTAGGTCCTTAAAATGATAAAGTTATGGAGATAACTGAGTCATAGCCTCCCATTAAGATGTTTGATAATGAGTCCATGAACTCAATAATCATTGCAGACCCAAAGGCCTGGTGCTTGTTGACTAATGGAATTATCACTCATCATATGACGACTTGGAAGTATCTCTCTAATGGTGGTTAGGTGAGCCAACCAAAGTTGGGCTTAATCATTCGTTGGTTAGATACACCAAGTATGATCATGTTAATGGTTGGACCTAACTGGATCCTTACAGTGGAGGCCAAAGCCTACTGATTAGGTTTCTGAGGCAAAATTAAAATTACTAGAAATTGTTTAGAGAAATAATTGGTTATGAACCTACCCTTAGATGTACATGGGTTGGCCAACCAAAGTTGGGCTTGTGTGCAGTCTAAGTGGATTCTAGTACCCGCTAAGGAATTAGGGTAATTCCTCGAATTGAAGGTAGAGGCTACCAATTCGAATAAAATAGTGGGAGAAACCTTTTGATTAAAGTCCAAATCTTTAGGTTTAATGAATCAATTACTAATTAGGTTATGGTTCTCCTTTGTGCAAATATGGCCACTTCCCTATCGCTCCGATCATTGTTGGACAATGATAAGTTGGTGGGACCCAACTTCGGTAGCTGGTACCGAAAGTTGAAGATAGTCCTAGAGCATGAACGGATCCTATATGTGATAATGGATCCTGCACCTGAGGAGCCAGCTGTCAATGCACGTGGAACAATCAGAGACACTTACCAGAAGTGGCTCAGTGATCGGACCACGGTGCGCTGTATCATGCTGGCTATCATGAGCGATGACTTCAGTCGCAGATTCGAGACGGCTCAGCCAAAGGACATGCTTCAAGTGTTGGAGGATACCTTTGGCACACCCGATGACGTGGAGAGGCACAAGACTAGTTGTGCCATCTTCAACGCCAAAATGCGGGATGGTGCCTCTGTCACTGATCATGTATTGTATATGATCGAGCTGATGGAACGATTGAGCAAGCTCGGCTTTCCCTTGCATAAGCAGCTTGGGAAAGATGCAATACTGAACTCGCTGCCCAAGTCTTGTCTCCCATTCCTCACTCATTATAGAATGACAAAGCTTGAAGTAAACTACCATGGGTTAATGGGGTTGCTTCAGAACTTTGAGAAGGATCACCAACTCCTCAAGGAGTCGGTGAACTCAGTGAACTCAGTGGGAGGTTCATCTTCTGGTTCTCGACCCTTTGAGAAAGAAAAGAAGAACAAGAAGAAGAAAGTAAAGAAGGTGCAAGTTCAGGCTAGGACATCAGTGCAGAGTCAGACCAAAAAGGTCAAGCCTGATAAGAGTCTATTCTACTGGCAAGCACCCTAGATTAGATAGTGTGTCAGATATCTACTTATGGCACTGTAGGCTAGGTCATATAAACAAGAACAGAATAAACAGGTTGACTCAAGAGGGAATCCTCGAAGTTAGTGATTGTGAATCACTTCCAACCTGTGAGTCCTGTCTTCTTGGTAAAATGATCAAGTCACCTTTTACTGGAAAAGGTGAGAGAGCTACTGAGCTCTTGGGCCTAGTACATACTGATGTATGCGGACCCATGAGCACCAGTGCTAGAGGTGGATATTTCTACTTCATAACTTTCACGAATGACCTATCCCGATATGGATATCTCTATCTGATGAAACATAAGTCGGATTCATTTGAAATGTTCAAACGATTCCGAAGTGAAGTAGAAAAACAAACTGGGAAGAGTATTAAAACTCTTCGATCTGATCGAGAATGTTCAAACGATTCCGAAGTGAAGTAGAAAAACAAACTGGGAAGAGTATTAAAACTCTTCGATCTGATCGAGGAGGAGAATACCTTTCTAGTGAATTTCTCACATATCTAGGAGAGAATGAGATTCTCTCCCAATGGACTCCTCCAGGAACACCACAGCATAATGGTGTGTCTGAAAGGAGGAATCGGACTCTGTTAGACATGGTCCGATCCATGATGGGTTTTGCTAGCTTGCCGATATCCTTCTGGGGATATGCACTCAAATCGGCTTGTTATCTATTAAATAGGGTTCCAAGTAAGTCTGTAATTAAGACTCCATATGAGATATGGACGGGACGTAAGCCAGCACTTTCACACCTTAGGGTCTGGGGGTGCCCGGCCTATGTCAAACGATTAGTCACAGACAAACTTGGACCTAGATCTGACAAATGCTCATTCATAGGGTACCCCAAAGAGATAAAAGGATATTTTTTCTACCATGCTGATGAACAAAAGGTGTTCGTCAGCCTTAAGGCAATCTTTTTAGAAAAAGAGTTCCTTGGTGAAGGAACCGTTGCCTCTAAGGTTGAACTTGATGAAGTTCAACAGGTAGAAGGACCGACACCAATAGCTGAACCTGAGTCGGATATGATTAGATCAGATCCGGAGCCCAATATACCTGTACCATTAAGGCGATCCGGTAGAGTACCGCGTCAGCCGGACAGATACTACGGTTTCTTGGTTCGGGACGGTGATCCCATCGAACTTGATGAGAATAATGAGGATCCGATCACCTATATGGATGCTATGCAGAGACCTGATTCTGAGAAATGGCTTGAAGCCATGAAATCCGAAATGGAGTCCATGAAGGTCAACGATGTATGGACATTGGTTGACCCACCTAAAGGGGTTAAACCCATTGGATGTAAATGGGTCTTCAAAAGGAAGAGGGGTGCAGACGGAAAGGTGGAGACCTATAAAGCCCGTCTGGTTGCCAAGGGGTATCGTCAACGTTATGGTATTGACTATGACGAGACATTTTCTCCTGTGGCAACGCTCAAATCTATTCGGATAATGCTTGCAATAGCTGCCCATCTAGATTATGAGATCTGGCAGATGGATGTAAAGACAGCTTTTCTTAATGGAGATCTAACCGAAGAGGTGTATATGATACAACCTGAGGGGTTTACATCCACAGATGAGTCCAAGGTGTGCAAGCTTCAGAGATCCATTTATGGATTGAAGCAAGCTTCTCGGAGTTGGAACATGCGTTTTGATAAGGTGATCAAAACGTATGGCTTCATTAAGAATGGAGAAGAGCCCTGCATCTATAAATGGGCAAATGGTCCAGTTATGGTATTCTTTATCTTGTACGTGGATGACATTCTCTTAATCGGGAATGACATCCCCGCACTACAGGGAATAAAAGTTTGGTTGTCATCACAGTTCTCCATGAAGGACTTGGGTGAAGCATCCTACATCCTAGGGATGAAGATCTATAAGGATAGATCTAAAAGGATGCTTGGGTTATCCCAGTCCATGTACATAGATACTGTGCTGAAGAGGTTCAGCATGGAGAATTCCAAGAAGGGCTATCTACCGATAGGCCAAGGAATTTCTCTCTCTAAGAAGGATTGTCCGACAACTCCTGAAGAGAGAGAGCGTATGAGTAGAGTCCCATATGCTTCAGCCGTGGGATCTATCATGTACGCCATGACATGTACAAGACCAGATGTGGCATACTCACTAGGAGTAGTGAGTAGATACCAATCTGATCCTGGAGAAAACCACTGGAATGTGGTTAAAGCCATCCTTAAGTATTTGAGAAATACTAAGGACCAATGGTTGATTTATGGCGAGTCAGATCTGAAACTTGTGGGGTTCACAGACTCTAGCTTCCAATCTGATCATGATGACAGCAGGAGTGTGTCGGGTTATATCTTTACTCTGAATGGTGGAGCCATCTGCTGGAAGAGTTCCAAGCAGTATACTGTGGCAGACTCTGTTTGTGAAGCAGAGTATATCACAGCATCAGATGCCACGAAGGAAGCTGTGTGGCTGAGGAAATTCATCAACAAGCTCGGAGTAGCACCCTCCCTCGATGGTCCGGTCCTGCTCTATTACGACAGCACTGGTGCCATAGCTCAGGTGAAGGAACCCAAAGCACATCAGCGGACGAAGCACATCTTTTACCGCTTCCACCTGGTCTGAGAGATCGTGGATCGAGGTGACGTCGACCTTCAGAAGATCGACGGAAAAGAGAACCTAGCCGACCCCTTCACTAAAGCCTTGGCAATAAAGGAGTTCGACAACCACAAGTCAAAGATGGGTATTAGATACTGTGCCGAGTGACTTTAGGACAAGTGGGAGTTGTTGGAAAATGTGTCCCAAAAAGCCAATCGTCAAGCTGTTGACGGTTGAGCAACCAAGTATTGTAATTGATTTGTTAATAAATAAAATATATTTGACATTTTCATCATAAGCTTTCATCTTCTAATGAACTCCGTTGTTATGATGAAGTCCTTAGGACTATTTAAGTTCGATAAAGAGAAGATTTATCGATTAGTCCTTAAAACTGTTCACGATCAAATGATAGGCTGTTAATAAGGACGACAGCTTCTATCGAGCATAGGTCGCTGTAGGCCATATGGGTTGGTTGTCCTCTTAACCAAGGAGTGTGGAGACACTGGTATGGCATACAGGTGAGATGTAAGGGTACATCATCATTGAACGTGACCAACTCCAGAGCATTCTGCTGTCGAGAATGTCTCTGATGGGATATAGGTATAAGTGTCCCTTAGACTTGAGATCGCCTCAGTGACTTGCAAGCAACTCACTGTACTTTGGTACTGGACTAACTGAATTTCTAATTCAGGGATGGAAGGCTTCTGGGCACAGTCAAGTACTTGCGAAGTCAGAGTGTGATCGAGATGGGATTGACCACTCCAAGAGTTGGAGAAGAATGAGTCGCTGTATTTCAATTTAGCAAAACCTTGGCCAGGGTAATCCATCAGATGGATTTGATATTTTGAAATACAATGTGGACAACCTGATCAGAGTTGACAGTTGAGCTCTGGGGTGTCCTATGATCATTTTGGTCAAGGGGATGAATTATATGAAAACTATATCCGCATGGGTTCTAAGGATGTTGTTCTACACATTCGACCTATCCGGTCGTCGGGTATCATTGCTAGATGGTCACTTCGATTGGTATAAAAATTTATTTCTATGCTACCAGCTTAGGTTCGGACCTATGAGGTCACACACATTAGAGTTCATGATCCGATCGGATGGTTGATCAACGATTAAGAATCATTATAGGGTTAAATAATCAATACGATTGACATTTAACCCAGTGCAAGTGTTGCAGGAGGATCGATTAGCAATTTGATTGGCTTAATTTGATTAAGCCAATGGGCTGAGATTAAGTCTAATTAAATATGATTTAATTTGATTTAGTTTGGGCTTGATTGGATCAAGTCCAATTGGTTTATTGGATAAGCCAAGTGCAAGGAAAGACTAGTCCTAGTTCAACTAGGACTTGGGTCAATCTAATTTCTAATTTGATTAGAAAATTAAATCAGATTTAAATCTAATTTAATCTGATTAAATTAGGTTCTTAATTAGGCTAAGACCTATTTTAATTAGGTTGATCTAATTTTGATTTGATTTGGTTTGGGAAACCAAATTAAAACAAGTTATGAGACAGAATCCTAGTAGGACTAGGATTCCACCTTGCGCCACATAAACCTTCTCCACGCCCTCTCTCTTATTCAACGCCAATCTCCACTTATTTTGTGCGACAAAAGCCCTCTCCCAGATCTCTCCCACGTTCACAAAAGGTCTCCTCTCTTCTTTCTTACATGGAAGGTGATTTGGATCAAATCTAAAAGGAATAAGTTTGGATTTCGAATTCTATGAGATAGAGTTTTAGAAATCCAAAACTCTTTCAATTTTGCACCGAATTTATCCAAATTTTTTTTGGAATTTTTGTGGATTTTAGGGTTTACATTGTACACCCTTTTCTGGTGATCCATGCACGAAAATATGGAGGAGGTGCTCAAGAGTTGGGCGTCCCTTAACTTGCCATGTTTGGATAAGCCTTGACTAGGTGTTTGACCTAGACAAGGACTCTATCATATCTCTCTATATAAGACGATTTTCTTTGTGAAATTTTAAGGGGAGATAGATATTTGAGAGGTCTTTCTGCCATCCAAAAATCAGAAAGAAATACCTTTGGGTCGTGGAGATATAAAAGATGCAAGTTTGGGTATCTAGAGAGAAAAACGTGAAGAAGAAGAGGGTCTTCTTCTAGGGTTTTTATTTTCATATCTTTCCTCCTTCCATCTTGAGTTTCCTGAGAGCATCTCAGATCTGAAACTCCTCCTTCTACTTTCCATCTTTGGAAGAGTCCAAATCAAGAAGAAGGAGGCACCTGATCAACCATCAAAGAAGGATCAGCGTAGTACTAGCATACTGTGCTGATTTCCTGAAGCAAGACTTCTGATTGAGATTCGTGGGCTCGTGTGGATGACTCCTAGAGGCCGGACGCGTGTGCGGCTTGCAACATCATCCTCAAGCCTAGATCAGCAAGGTTAGAACGTCTAACTTGCAAGGTAATAGATCTGATCTATTATTTAATACATACATTAGATGTAGTATAGAAACATGTTGATATGATCAACATGTAGTTCATACTATATTTATATATATTTTAATTTCTGATTTAATGCCATGTAATAATCATATAATAGGATCTTAGATCTAGGGATTTTCTGATCTTAGAAAATAAATTTTGATTTATTTTAGTCTTCCGCTGTATGATCTTGAAAAAGTTTCAAGATCTAACCCTCTTTTTCAAGATCTAACCCTGAAACCCTAGATCTGGTTCCTTCAATCAGCTACATATTGATGTATCTGTATTTAATATTGAGCAAAATATGAATGCCATAGAAATTAAAAGGCCTAGAGATAGTCTAAATGATAAGTATCTGTGACACCTAAGGCTAGGTCATATAGCGGAAGATAGGGTTAACAAATTAAAAAAATTTGGGCTATTGAGTCCGTTGACTTTCGAGTCATATCTAGTTTATGAATCATGCCTTCAAGGCAAAATGATCAAGCTTCCTTTTGTGGGACATGGAGAAAGGGCCACAGACCTACTTGCCCTAGTACATATGGATGTGTGCGGCCCATTTGATGTGTCGGCTAGAGGCAACTACATCTACTTCATTACCTTTACCGATGATATGTCTAGGTATGGATATGTGTTTCTAATGAAACACAAGTCTGAAGCTTTTAAAAGTTCAAAGAATTCAGACATGAGGTAGAAAAGCAAACAAGAAAGCCCATTAAGGTTCTTCGATCAGATCGAGGAGGTGAATATCTTAGTCAGAAGTTCCTAGACTATCTTAAGGATAATGGCATAGTCTCTTAATGGACTCCACCTGGAATGCCTCAACTCAACAGGGTTTCAGAACAGAGAAATCGGATCCTATTAGATATGATCCATTCCATGATGAGCTTCACGGACCTCCTTAAATTTCTTTGGGGATATTGTCTCATGACAGCAATTTATGTATTGAATAGGGTTTCCTTTAAAATCATTCCTACCACACTGTATGAGATATGGCATGGTAAGAAGCCAAGTCTGAATCATCTCAGAATTTGGGGTTGCCCGGCTCATGTCAAGAGATAACAGGCGGACAAGTTGAAGTTCAGGTCTTTTAGAGCTTGATTCATAGGATATCCTAAAAAGTCATTAGGATACTATTTTTATATTTTGGAAGACCACAATGTGATTGTGAGTCGAAATACTATTTTTTTTAAAAAATAGTTTATTCAAGATGGTGGCATCGGAAGAATAATTAAGCTCAAGGAGAATGTCTCCCAAGAGCAACGAGCTAAAGAACCTGAGGAACTAAATCTATCAGAACCAGTCCTAACACAACCTCTTCTACCTCGTAGATCGATTAGGATTTTTCATCCTCTTGAAAGGTACTTAGGTACTATACAAGAGGATGTAAAGGAAATATTCCTCATGGAAAATAGGGTCCATGGTGATGATCCCAAGACCTATGACGAGGCGATATCAGATATCGACTCCGAGAAATGGTTAGAGGCAATGAGATCAAAAATTGACTCAATGCACTCAAATCAATTCTGGACCTTGGTAGATCCACCTGAAGATATTGTACCTATTGGGTGTAAATGGATCTTCAAGAGAAAGATAGGTGCAGATGGGAATGTAGAGACATTCAAGGCTAGGCTTGTAGCGAAAGGTTATAGTCAGTACGAAGGCATTGATTATCAGGATACCTTTTCGCCCGTAGCCATGCTAAAATTCATCCGCACATTGCTTGCTGTTGCAGCCTATTTCGATTATGAAATATGGTAGATGGATGTGAAAATGGCGTTCTTAAATGGATATCTTGAGGAAGATATCTATATGGAACAACCGCTTGGTTTCACATCCAGTGATGATAATCACAAGATCTGCAAGCTGCAAAAGTCCATTTATGGACTTAAACAAGCATCTCGGAGTTGGAATACTCATTTCAATGATGTGATCAAAATATTTGGTTTCATCAAGAATGAGGAGGAACCATGTGTGTTCAAAAAGGTCAGTGGGAGCGCAGTTGTCTTCCTCGTATTGTACGTAGATGACATCCTCCTAATTGGGAATGACATTCCCATATTGACCTCAGTCAAAGTATGGTTGTCTAAGGAGTTCTCTATGAAAGATCTAGGAGAGGCATCTTTTATACTGGGTATTAAGATCTATAGAGATAGACCAAATAGGATGCTGGGACTTTCATAGAAGATGTACATAGAGGAGGTGCTAAAAAGGTTTAGCATAATAAACTCCAAAAGAGATTTAGTACCTTTTAGACATGGCATTCATCTCTCCAAGAAGATGTGCCCTAGCACACTTAAGGAAATTGAATGCATGAGCAAGATCCCTTATGCTTCGATAATAGAGAGGCTCATGTATGCCATGCTATGTACACGACTTGATATAGCCCATGCTGTGAGTGTCACAAGCAGATATCAGTCGAATCCAGACGAAGAGCACTGAACTTCTGTGAAATGTATCCTTAAGTACTTGAGAAGGACTAAGGATATGTTTCTAGTCTTTGGGAATGGAGAACTCCAGATTCAGGGATATGTTTGTCGCAGAGCTTGGAGTGATGTCATCAGATGCCATACCTCTTTACTGCGACAATAATGGTGCCATAGCCCTAGCTAAGGAGCCAAGGTCTCACCAGAAGTCCAAGCACATCGAGTGGCGATTCCATTTGATCCGTGATTACCTCAAAAAAGGTTATGTCGAGGTCAAGAGAGTCGACTCCATAGACAATGTGGCAGATCCACTTACTAAGCCATTGGGCCAGCAAAAAATTGAA
This sequence comes from Elaeis guineensis, assembly GCF_000442705.2. Classification (NCBI taxonomy): domain Eukaryota; kingdom Viridiplantae; phylum Streptophyta; class Magnoliopsida; order Arecales; family Arecaceae; genus Elaeis; species Elaeis guineensis. The sequence continues at coordinate 58,709,843 of NC_025993.2, forward strand.
GCCCACCTTGAGAAGATAGGATTTAGATATGGAGCCAATTGGCATTAGGTCAAGTGGGAGTTTGTTAGATGTGTGCCCTAGATGCCAGATTGGCTGACACATTCCTGTACAAATCTAAAGGCAAATTTATAATTTTGACTATAAATCAATAAATGAGTTATTCTTCTATCACATTGTATACATTGTGTTTGTGATACATCCTTTGAGTTAGCAGGAATGTCAATTCATATTTTCAAGAGTTGAAAATTTAATGCATGAATTTACATAACTAACTCATAAACAGCTCATGACCATAGGATCATCATGAAGATGGTGATCGATCTAGAAGGTTAGTGTACGATCGCTTCCTTAGGATAGATGTGTCTTGAGTCTATGGTGTGGAGACATCGGAGCAAGAGTACAGGTATTCGTTGTGAATGAGAGTACTGAGCGTGACCATATCGAGTAGTCATAAGGAAGTCTACCTTCTCGTCGATGACTAGCTCGATGCTGTCGTTGTGTGTCTAGTTCTTTAAACTGAGGTGCATCGACAGTTCACCTTGAGTGTGTTATAGTTTGACTACACCATAACTCGATCTCCTAGCTATTCAGAATTCTGAGGTGTATGTTGGCTGTGGCATATTCATTGTAGGAACTAGGTCGCATCAAGATGGGATCTATCAACCTCGGTAGAAGAGAGGAGTAGTCCTATGGTGATCGAAAGATCGAGTCCTTAAGCCCATGGCCATGGCAGAGTGAAATAATGGAAAAAGAGTTTTCCATTGGGGTTTCACATCGGACTCGGATCGATCGATTGATTCATATGACTGATGTTGGGTTTGACGAGTTCACCTTAACCCTAATTCAGTCGGGACTTATGATAGAAGATCTCAATCACACAGGTAGCTGCACCGAGAGATTCATCTTAAATTTTGATGGGTGGCCACCACATACTGTTAGGTGTCACTGATGGATTTTGGGAGCAATTAGAATGATATTGATGATCGATTATTCTAATTGTCTGAATCAGAAGAGTTCTGGTCCATCGAAAGGAGTTTCGATGATGTCGATGATGAGATCATGACATGTCTCATTACCATATAGAATTGAACCTAACTGGATCACACAAATAAGAGTTAGGGTCTGGATGTCATCAATTGGGCTAGCCCAATTGATTTGGATTAGATCCAATTAGGTTCAAGAAAATCATGCTAGCACACGATTGAGCCTAACTTTCTCCTCGTGTAATCTTTTCTGTCTCTACTGAGCCAAATATGATTTGACTCATCCAAAGAACCTTGAAAAGGTTTCTCTCAGTCTAAATGAAGCTTGTCCAACTCAAAAAAGACTTATCTTAATTTATAAAATGAATTTAAGATAACACTTGCTAATTCCTAGTACCTGCCAATTTCATTTTAGGACATCTGTCAAATATTGACATATGGGTCTTAAACTGAAGAGAGCTTATTGAAGGACTTTTGTGGAGTGTCCACATGCCTAAACCATATCAAATTGGGTTCCATAATCAAATTATGGCGTGAGCCCAATTGGATTAAAGTGGGCGCCCCAAATGGATAAGGATGAAAGAGTCCTGATTAACATGGACTCTTGGGCGCCACCTCTATTTGTGCTTATCCAATGTTGGCACCATCTTTTGGAGATAAGGTAGGGTTCTTATCTGATATGATTAGATGACATCACTCCACCAACCACAATTTTTTCAGAATTTATTAAATTTTTTTGATTGATTGAATGACGTGGCACTGCGCAGCATACAGGGTCTATATAAATCCTGTTGCACCTAGGGTTTCAAGGTAGAAGTTGTTTTATATATAAAACTCAATAGCTGCCACCCCCTCCCCTCTTCTCCATATCCTCCCTACTCTCCTTCCTCCTCTCTTCATGTCCAATGAGTTGGACGTCCATCTGGCAAAGATCCAAGGCATGGTGATGCCTGGAACAGAAGGCTGAAGGAATTCTTCGACAGGTTGCTGCTCCAACTTCAGGAAGACTTTTGAAGATCTTCCTAATCAGATTTAGATCTGATTTTTGGAGCATAGATTCATGAGGAGAAGATATTCTAGGTTCTATCTAAGTGGATACCAGTAGAGGCCAGGCGCTTACGTGGCTACATCAGAATCTCGGACTGTGCAGAGATCATCTACAGGGTAATCAGATTACCCTTGAGGTATTAATTGTTTCCTCATCCTTTTTAGATTTATTTTAGACTTAATATCGGATATGAAGATTAGATCTAGAGATTTAGATCTGAAATAAATGTAGGATAATTTTTTTTTTAAATTATTCCATCCCTGATTTGATGAAATCTGGAAGATCCTATGAGGAAAAATAGTTTTCCTCCTTTAGTATTCCTTATGATAAATCTGTTAGATAATATTTATGTATTTATAATTCATATTCATGCATGGAGTGTAATCATTTACAACTTAGATGGTTGACTTTAAGATATATTTTCCAACAACTCCCACTTAGACTAAAGCCAATCAGATCGGTATCAAATACTCATCTTCCATTTGTGATCATCGAACTCCTTAGATCTGATTGCTCTACTCAATGGGTCGGCCAAGTTCTCCTTTCAGTCGATCTTCCTAAGGTCAACTTTACCTCAATCTTTTCAGATAAAGTGATTGCAATGTAGAAAGTGTTTAGTTCTCAAATAGAACATCAGTTCTCCACTTGAGCTATGGCTCCAGCACTGCTATTAATATCGAAAGACTAGACCATCAATGATGGGTGTGTTGGGAATTGTATCCTAAGACCAATCGTTTGACGATTGTGCTAATTATAAATATATATGAATTGATAAATAATAAAATTTATTTGATATTTTTTATCATAAGGTTACATCTTCTAATGAACTCTTATATTGTGATGAAGTCCTTAAGACTACTTTGATCGATAAAGGAGGATTTATTGTGTAGTCCTTAAACTAGTTCGCGATCAAACGATACGCTATTACTAGGATGATAGCGATATCAAGTGTAGGTCATTGTGTGCCATATGCGTTGGTTGTCCTCATAACCAAATAGTATGGAGAAACTGGTATGGCATATAGGTGAGATGTAGAAGTACATCGTCACTGAATGTGACAACTACGGAGCACTCTGCTGTCAAGGGTAGCTCACGAAGCGTATGGGTATAAGTGTCTCTCCAACCTAAGATCACCACGGTGATTTGTAAGTAACTTATTGTACTTTGATATCAGACTAATTAAGTTTTTAATTCAGTGATGAAAAATTTTTGGATACAGTCAAGTACTTGCCAAGTCGGTGCATGAGTCAAGATAGGATTGACCCCTTCGAATTAGTAAAAGATATGCATCAGTGTATTTCAATTTAGTAAAACCTAGGCCCGGGTAATCCATGTTATGGATTTAAAAAAGATTAAAATATAATATGGATGACTTATCTAGGATTGACAATTAAATCTTAGATCATTCTCGAGCATTAAGATCAAAGAGATGAATTATACGGTACCCATACGCCAATAGGTTCTTGAATGTTGCTTCGCCATCATTCGACCTATCTGGACATCGGGTCATCATTGCTAGATGGTTACATCGATTAGTTTAGAAAGTTATTCTTATACTACTGACTTAGGTTTAAACTTATGGGATCATACTCAAAAGAAATTTCTGACTGATCATATGGCTGATCAACGATTGAGAATCGTTCAAGGGCTTAATCATCAATTCGATTGTTGATTAATCTTTTGCAAAAGTTGTAATAAATTAATTCACCAAATGTTAGTGAATTAATGAAAGATTAATTAACAATTAGATTATTGATTAGCTTAATTTAATTAATCAAAAAATATTAAATAAAATCTAATTGAATTAGATTCAATTAGACCTGATCTAATTAGGTTATGAGATATCTAATCACTAAGGGAGAATTGTCCTTGATTTGATCAAGATTTTAGTTCAGTCAATTTTTAATTTGATTAAAATTTGATTAAAAATTTATAAATTTAATTAGATTTAATTTTATATATTTTATTTGAGATAAACCAGATGTGATTTAGTTTGGATTCAAATAAGAAAATTAAGAGTCCTTATTAGAATAGGACTCTTCTCCCTACGTCAACCCAGATTGTATGTCATATATCTCCACAGACAAAATTGTTTTGTGTGAGATTTTTTTACACCAAAGAGTTATTTTTCTTATCTATCTCACATACAAATTTAATTTAGTTTTGATAAAAAAAGATACTAAAATTAGATTTTAAAATATTCCTTATCAGGAGAATCTATTCTCATCCAGATCAACCTCTCCACACCAATAAATTTCTTTCTCCTTATATGTGTGATATTCTGAAGAGATTTTTTATGGAAGATCAGTGGGAGAACTAATTTACCATAAAAAAATATGGAAAAGAGTGTCCCATATTTTTTGAGCATATTTTTGGATATAGAATTGTGAAGGGAGGCAGAATCTTGTAAGAATCCATGATCATTAGGACTCTTCGTGAAGGAACCAGATCTAAGATTTTAGGGTTAGATCTTAAAACTTTTTCAAGATCAAATAGTGAAAGATTAAAATAAATTAAAATTTATCTTATAAAACCAGAGAATCTCTAAATCTAAGATCCTATTACTGTTGGAAATAGTGTCCCAAAGCCAATCGTCAGCCTGTTGACGGTTGTGCTCCTTTTGTATTAGTACATGAATTATAAATAAATAAAAGTTATTTTGGTATTTTTTCATCACAAATGTTTCATCTTCTAATGAACTCCTGTGTTGTGGTGAAGTCCTTAGGACTATTTAGACTCGACAAAGGAGGATTTGTCGTTTAGTCCTTAAACATGTTCGCGACCAAATGATACGTTGTTACCAAGGACGACAACATTTATCGAGCATAGGTCGTTGTGTGCCATATGGGTTGGTTGTCCTCATAACCAAAGAGTGTGGAGACACTGGTATGGCATACAGGTGAGATGTAATGGTACATCTGCACTGAACGTGACCAACTCTGGAGCTATTTCTGCTGTCAAGATTTGCTCCGATGGGATATGGGTATAAATGTCCCTCCGACCTGAGACCGCCACAATGACTTGCAAGCAACTCACTGCACTTAGGCACTGGACTACCTGAATTTCTAATTCAGTGACGGAAGGTTGCTGGGTGTAGTCAAGTACTTGACTTGTCGGTGCGTGTGTCAAGATAGGATTGACCACTCCAGTTTAGGAGCTGTGTACAGTCGTATTTCAATTTAGCAAAACCTTGGCTAGGGTAGTCCTAGTGAGGAGTCACAGGACTAATTGAGTTGAGCACGATTCGGATGATATCATCAGGGTTGACAGTTTAACTCTGAGTCATCCTAAACACAGGGGTCAAAAGGGACGAATTATACGATAACCATATTCACGTAGGTTCTGAATGTTGCGATTGCGATTATTCGACCTCTCCGATCATCGGGTACCATTGCTAGATGGTCACTTCGATTAGTACAGAAATTGGTTCCTGTGCTACCGGCTTAGGTTCGAGCCTGCGGGGTCACACACATTAGAGGTTCCTTTCTGATCTGATGGCTGATTATGAGTCTTATCTATCTGGAACTCTATGATTGAGAATTAAGATTCTCTAATCATGAGTTCCACACATTTTGGGTACCGGGGTCAAAATTTTGAATTTCGAATTCTGAATTTGAAATTTGAACTCTTTGATCAGGGTTTCATATCGATGGTCTCTGATGCCTGATTGCCCATCGGATTTGGACTCAATATTTATGAGAGATTTAATTAGTAATTAACTCAATTTGATTGAATAATTATTTTTGGATCAAGTCTAATTGAATTGGATTCAGTTTGGATTGACCCGATTAGGTTAAATGTTGACCTAATCGCTAAGGTGGTTTAGTCCCTGATTTGATCAGGGGTTAGGTTTAGTTAATTCCTGATTTGATTAGGATTTTATTAAGCCTAATTAAGCCTAATTATGTTGGGTTTAATTTGGTCTAATTGTGCTCAACCTATTTTAAACTAGGTTGGCTCAATTTGAATCAAACCACCTTGTTTTAAATTCCCTGCGTCACCCAACTTCCTTGCACCCATTTGAATTCACGAGAAGAAACTTCTCGTGAAATTTTTCTCACGTAAAACCCTTCCCCACATCCTCATTTGTGCGCCATATGGATGGATAAATTAATTAGTTAGCCATTCAAATTCAAAGCATGTTTGAATTTGAATGGATAACTTATCACTTGCCCTTTCATCCTTATCCATTTTGTGCGCCACATTACTTACACGAGAAAAGGTTTCTCGTGAAACTTTTCCACGCACAAAGAGCCACGCCCCTTCTCTTCTCACGCCCAAAAGAATAGGGATAAGTTGGTTTTCGTTTGAATTCAAATTTGATTTGAATTCAAATGTGTAACTTCTTGAGTCCAAAACCTTTCGAGAGAAAAAGAAAGAAAAGAGAGAAAATTGGGCGCAGGGTTTTTGGTGTGTACCCTAGGGTTTCTACCTAGGGTTCGGGAAGTGAGATTGGTGTGCCACGAGTGTCGTGAGTCCACCAAATTTCAGAGAGAGATCCATCAGCCTCTCAAGTAACTGTGCAGATGATCCGGAGCATCCGAGAAGTCGGTACACATCGATCGAAGGAGTTCGATCAACATCTGCCATCAAAAGGGTGAAATCACGAACTAGCATTCGTGAGGAGCTGATCAGACGGGAGCTTCGTGTGGATGATCTGCAGAGGCCAGACAGTTGGGTGGCTACGACGTGACGATCAAAGCCCTCCGACGGTGATCAGATTGCGGTGATCGACTACCCGCAAAAGGTGATGTGTTCTGAACATAGTACTGTAAAATGTTTACTGATTCAAATTTGAATTTCAAATTTAAATGTATGCTGTTGTATCATATTTAGATCCTAGTGTAGGGTTAATTAGTATTAATTAATGAGATTAATTAATAATTCCACTGTAAAATAGTAATTTTGAAAAAGTTTTAAAATTACCATTTTGCCCCTGCACTAAATTTTCGCTTCAATTGGTATCAGAGCAGGTTCTAGAATATGATATACATATGCATGCGTAGATTAAGGTGTAATCTATAAGTTTAAATTTGAAATTCAAAATTCAAAATTCGAAATTCAAAAAGATTTGAAATTTGAAATTTGAAATTTGTTAGAAGTTTCAAATTTGAAATTCAAAATTTGAAATTTGAAATTTGGTTGAAATCTCAAATTTGAAATTTGAAATTTGAAATTTGAAATTTGAAATTCAAAATTCAAAATTTGAAATTTGAAATTCGGTTGAAATCTCAAATTTGAAATTTGAAATTTGAAATTCGAAATTTGAAATTTGAAATTCAAAATTCAAAATTTAAAATTCAAAGATTGAAAATTCAAAATTTGAAATTTGGTTGAAATCTTAAATTTGAAATTTAAAATTTGAAATTTGAAATTTGAAATTTGAAATTTGAAATTCAAAATTTAAATTTTGAAATTTGTATATTTAGATATACATGATCCAAGTAGCAAGTAATCTAATTGGGTTGGTTGCCATGGCCGTCCGGTCATAGGAGAAAAGTAGGGTTTAAAGGCCCTCTCTTCCCATTCGATGGGGTCTCCTATGGCAGTAGGGGTGCCGATGCAATTATATCCCACACCGATGAAGCAGCGAAAGGACTTAATTAAGAAATTTATCATGAATGTGTTAGATTAGATCTAAAAGAAAATTTATGATTAATTTTGAGTTATTTTCTGTTATGAAATGAACAATAGAATTGCTGTTTATAAAATGTGCTGACCCGTTTGTGAAATGAGTTAACACATTTGGTGAACAGAAAAATAAAATCTTTCAAATTTGAAAATTATTTTTGAAATGCCAAACCCTGACCCATCAGCCCAAGTACTTAATTAAAAGAATTAAGTGTTGTCTAGTAGGTCTAGAATTGTGAATTAAGACCTAAGACAATTGCATAAACTTTTGGGTCAATGGGTTAGATGAATTAGGTCCATAATTGGGTTAGACCTAAGGTTAGTTTAAAAAATGGACGAATTGGAGTAATTGGTCAAATCTAATCAAAAGTTGAATTAGATTAGGTCAAGGATACTCTAGACTCAACTTCAATAGTTGTAGTTGAATGGGTCCATGTCTTTAACTAGACCAAGATGGACTTAATTCATGGCTACGCGGTGGAGCTCTATTTACTAAGTTGATCAAAATTAAAACTAATGAACCGGTTGGTGTCTAAGGTAAGTTCGGCAGTTTTGACCAGTGGTTCTTAAGCGGGAGCTACTCGCATTGATTCGATCATTGACGAGTTAATGGCAAATCCCCACCACTGATCTCACTTACCTGGCCAATCTGGTAAGTTAGATTTTGATTAGATCACTTGGTGATTAGAGCTCACCCATGTCATTAGGTAAATCAGTATGACTGATTTAGGTGCTCCTAATGCCAGCTTTAATTAAATCCTTTTTAATCTGACTTGGTGAAGTCAGTGGGAGGATTGAAATTGGCTGGATGATTTCTTCTCTACTATTCTTTAATAAAATCCTCAAAAATTATTAGGTCCCTAAAATGATTAAGTTATAATGATAACTAAGTCATAGCCTCCCATTAAGTGAATGATAATGAGTCCATTAGTTCAATGATCATTGGAGGCCCAAAGGCCTGGTGCTCATTGGCTAATGGAATTATTATTCATAATATGATAATTTAATTGAGTCTTTCTAATGGTGGTTAGGTTGGCCGGCCAAAGTCGGGCCTGATCATTTATTGGTCCGATTCACTAAATTAAGTCATGTTAATGGTTGGACCTAACCAGATCTTTTCAGTGGAGGCCAAAGCCTACTGATTAGGTTCTGAGGCAAAATAAATTACTAGAAGTTGTTTAGAGAAACAACTGGTTAAGAACCTACCCATAGATGCACATGGGTTGACCAACCAAAGTTGGGCTCGTGTGTAGTCTGTGTGGATTCTAGTACCCATTAAGGAATTAAAGTAATTTCTCGAATTGGAGGATGAGGCTACCAGTTCATAAAAATATTGGAAAAAACTTTAGACTAAAGTCCAAGTCTTTAGTATTAATTTATGTACTAATAGAGGTCTCATTTTCCTTTAAGCAGCTATGGCCACTACCCTGTCGCTCCGGTCATTATTAGATAATGACAAGCTCATGGGGCCCAATTTCGATAGCTGGTATCAAAAATTGAAAATCGTCCTTGAGCATGAATGGATCCTTTATGTAGTAACGGATCCAGCACCTGAGGAGCCAGCTCCGAACGCTAGTAAAGCGATCCGAGACACTTACTTGAAGTGGCTCAATGACTGCACCACCGTTCGATGTATTATGCTGGCAGCAATGAATGACGAGTTCAGCCGAAGGTTTGAGAACGCCCAGCCACAGGAGATGCTTCAAATGTTGAACGACTCCTTTGGCACGCCTGACGACGTTGAAAGGCACAAAACTAGTTGAGCTATTTTCAATGCTCGGATGAGGGATGGGGCCTCAGTCACTGATCATGTACTGTATATGATCGAGATGATTGAGCGCCTAAGCAAATTGGGCTTTCCTCTGCACGAGCAGCTCGGTAAGGATGCGATCCTTAATTCCTTGCCCAAGTCCTTCCTCCCATTCCTTACTCATTTTCGAATGACAAAGCCTGCAGTAAACTACCACGGATTGTTGGGGTTGCTGCAGAACTTTGAGAAGGATCACCAACTCCATAAGGAGTCGGTGAACGTAGTGGGAGGGTCTTCTTCTCGTCGTCAACCCTTTGGGAAGGGGAAGAAGAACAAGAAGAAGAAAAATAAGAAGGTGCAATCTCATGCTGGGACAGTAGCACGGGGTCAGACCAAGAAGTGCAAGCATAACCAGAGCCAGGCGGAGTGCTTCTTTTGCAAGAAGCACGGGCATTGGAAGAGGAACTGTCCTCAATACATTGCCTCCCTGGACCCGAACAGGCCAAAGAAGAAGCAAGGTAATTATATGATAACTCCTTGCAACTTTTTGATTTGTGATACTACTGCCTGGGTATTGGATACCGGAAGCCCTTTTCATATTTGTAATTCGATGCAGGGTCTGTAGGTCAGTAGAAGATTTGATGAAGGCGAGAGGTTCCTGAATGTTGGAGATGGAAGCAAAGTTCCAGTTCTAGCTTTAGGAATCATGAGTCTTGTAATCAATTCTCGTAATGTAATTCTGAGTGAATGTCACTATTGTCCAAGTTTTTTATTAAATATTATTTCTGTAGGCCTTTTGGCCATGTATGGTTATGATTTTTTAATAAAAGAAAATATTTGCAATATCATTTTGAATGGTGTTACAATATTTGTTGGACAATTAAATAATGAAATTTACTTACTATCACAGCCTGTTAATGTGGTTCAAAAATTCGGTAAACGCTCTAGAATAGATAATGTATCAGAAGTCTACCTTTGGCACTGTAGGCTAGGTCATATCAATAAGAACAGGATAAACAGGTTGGCTCAAGAAGGAATTCTTGAAGTTAGTGATTGTGAATCACTTCCAACCTGTGAGTCCTGTCTTCTTGGAAAGATGACCAAGTCACCTTTTACTGGAAAAGGTGAGCGAGCCAGTGAACTCTTAGGTCTGGTACATTCTGATGTATGTGGACCCATGAGCTCAAGTGCAAGAGGTGGATTTTTCTACTTCATAACCTTCACAGACGACCTATCTAAGTATGGGTATGTCTATTTAATGAAGCATAAGTCGGAATCATTTGAAATGTTCAAACTATTCCGAAATGAGGTAGAAAAACAAACTGGGAAGTGTATTAAAACTCTTCGATCTGATCGAGGAGGTGAATACCTTTCCAATGAGTTTCTGACGTATCTAGGAGAGAATGGGATTCTCTCTCAGTGGACTCCTCCTGGAATACCACAGCATAATGGTGTGTCTGAAAGGAGGAATCGGACCCTGTTAGACATGGTTCGATCCATGATGGGGTTTGCTGGTCTGCCGATCTCCCTCTGGGGATATGCGCTCGAATCGGCTTGTTACCTTCTAAATAGAGTTCCGAGTAAGTCTGTAGCCAAAACGCCATATGAGATATGGATAGGACGTAAGCCAGTACTCTCGCACCTTAGGATTTAGGGGTGTCCGACTTATGTTAAACGTTTAATTACAGACAAGCTTGGACCTAGGTCTGACAAGTGTAATTTTATAGGGTACCCAAAAGAGACCAAAGGGTATTATTTCTACCTTGCTGATGAGCAAAAGGTGTTTGTCAGCCTTAAGGCAATCTTTTTAGAAAAGGAGTTCCTTAGTGAAGGAACTGTTGCCTCTAAAGTCGAACTTGACGAAGTTCGACAGGTGGAAAAACCGATACATGTTACTGAACCTGAATCGGATTTGATTAGATCAGATCCAGAGCCCATTGATTATGCACCCTTAAGGCGGTCTGGTAGAGTACCACATCAACCGGACAGATATTATGGTTTCTTGGTCCGGGATGGTGATCCTATCGAACTTGATGAAAACGATGAGGATCCGATCACCTACATGGATGCAATGCAGAGACCTGACTCTGAGAAATGGCTAGAGGCAATGAAATCCAAAATGGAGTCCATGAAGGTCAACGATGTGTGGACATTGGTTGACCCACCCGAAGGAGTAAAACCCATAGGGTGTAAGTGGGTCTTCAAAAGGAAGAGGGGCGCAGACGGAAAGGTGGAGACCTATAAAGCCCGTCTGGTTGTCAAGGGATATCGTCAACGTTATGGTATAGACTATGACGAGATGTTTTCTCCTGTGGCAATGCTCAAATCCATTCGGATTATGCTTGCGATAGCTGCCCATCTGGACTATGAAATCTGGCAGATGGATGTGAAGACAGCTTTCCTAAACGGAGAGCTGGACGAAGAGGTGTATATGATACAACCTGAAGGGTTCACATCCACAGATGAGTCTAAGGTGTGCAAGCTACAGAGATCCATTTATGGACTTAAGCAGGCATCTCGGAGTTGGAACATACGTTTTGATAGGACGATCAAAACGTATGGCTTCGTTAAGAACGGAGAAGAACCCTGCATTTATAAGTGGGCTAATGGTCCAGCAGTAGTATTTCTTGTATTGTATGTGGATGACATTCTCTTAATCGGGAATGATGTCCCTGCATTACAGGGAATAAAGATTTGGCTATCGTCACAGTTCTCCATGAAGGATCTGGGAGAAGCTTCCTACATCCTAGGGATGAGGATCTATAGGGATAGATCCAAAAAGTTGCTTGGCTTATCCCAGTCCACGTACATTGATACTATGCTGAAAAGGTTCAGCATGAAAAATTCCAAGAAAGGCTATCTACCGATAGGCCATGGAATTTCTCTCTCGAAGAGGGATTGTCCGACAACACCTCAAGAGAGAGAGCGTATGGGTAGGATTCCATATGCTTCGGCAGTGGGATCTATCATGTACGTCATGACATGTACACGATCAGATATGGCATACTCACTAGGGGTAGTGAGTAGATACCAATCTGATCCAGGAGAGAATCACTGGAAGGTTGTTAAAACCATCCTGAAGTATTTGAGAAATACTAAGGACCAGTGGCTTATATATGGTGAATCGGACTTGAGACTTATAGGGTTTACAGACTCTAGTTTCCAGTCTGATCGAGATGATAGCAAGAGTGTGTCAGGATTTATTTTTACCCTTAATGGTGGGGCTGTCTGCTGGAAGAGTTCCAAGCAGCACACTGTGGCTGATTCAGTATGCGAGGCGGAGTATATTGCTGCATCAGATGCTGCCAAAGAAGCGGTGTGGCTGAGGAAATTTATCACCGAGCTCGGAGTAGCACCCTCCCTTGTTGGTCCAGTTCTGCTCTACTGCGACAGCTCTGGAGCCATTGCTCAGGCGAAGGAACCAAAGGCACACCAGCGGACGAAGCATATTCTGTGCCGCTACCATCTCATCCGGGAGATCGTGGATCGAGGTGACGTCGACCTTCAGAAGATCGACGGGAAGGAGAACCTGGCCGACCCATTCACTAAAGCCATTGCAGTGAAGGAGTTCAACGACTACAAGTCGAAGATGGGTATTAGATACTGCACCGATAGGCTTTAGGCCAAGTGGGAGATTGTTGGGAATAGTGTCCCAAAGCCAATCGTCAGCCTGTTGACGGTTGTGCTCCTTTTGTATTAGTACATGAATTATAAATAAATAAAAGTTATTTTGATATTTTTTCATCACAAATGTTTCATCTTCTAATGAACTCCTGTGTTGTGGTGAAGTCCTTAGGACTATTTAGACTCGACAAAGGAGGATTTGTCGTTTAGTCCTTAAACATGTTCGCGACCAAATGATACGTTGTTACCAAGGACGACAACATTTATCGAGCATAGGTCGTTGTGTGCCATATGGGTTGGTTGTCCTCATAACCAAAGAGTGTGGAGACACTGGTATGGCATACAGGTGAGATGTAATGGTACATCTGCACTGAACGTGACCAACTCCGGAGCTATTTCTGCTGTCAAGATTTGCTCCGATGGGATATGGGTATAAATGTCCCTCCGACCTGAGACCGCCACAGTGACTTGCAAGCAACTCACTGCACTTAGGCACTGGACTACCTGAATTTCTAATTCAGTGACGGAAGGTTGCTGGGTGTAGTCAAGTACTTGACTTGTCGGTGCATGTGTCAAGATGGGATTGATCACTCCAGTTTAGGAGCTGTGTACAGTCGTGTTTCAATTTAGCAAAACCTTGGCCAGGGTAGTCCTAGTGAGGAGTCACAGGACTAATTGAGTTGAGCACGATTCGGATGATATCATCAGGGTTGACAGTTTAACTCTGAGTCATCCTAAACACAGGGGTCAAAAAGGATGAATTATACGGTAACCATATTCACGTAGGTTCTGAATGTTGCGATTGCGATTATTCGACCTATCCGATCATCGGGTACCATTGCTAGATGGTCACTTCGATTAGTACAAAAATTGGTTTCTGTGCTACCGGCTTAGGTTCGAACCTGCGGGGTCACACACATTAGAGGTTCCTTGCTGATCTGATGGCTGATTATGAGTCTTATCTATCTAGAACTCTATGATTGAGAATTAGGATTCTCTAATCATGAGTTCCACACATTTTGGGTACCGGGGTCAAAATTTTGAATTTCGAATTCTGAATTTGAAATTTGAACTCTTTGATCAGGGTTTCATATCGATGGTCTCTGATGCCTGATTGCCCATCGAATTTGGACTCAACATTTATGAGAGATTTAATTAGTAATTAACTCAATTTGATTGAGTAATTATTTTTGGATCAAGTCCAATTGAATTGGATTCAGTTTGGATTGACCCGATTAGGTTAAATGTTGACCTAATCTCTAAGGTGGTTTAGTCCCTGATTTGATCAGGGGTTAGGTTTAGTTAATTCTTGATTTGATTAGGATTTTATTAAGCCTAATTAAGCCTAATTATGTTGGGTTTAATTTGGTCTAATTGTGCTCAACCTATTTTAAACTAGGTTGGCTCAATTTGAATCAAACAACCTTGTTTTAAATTCCCTGCGTCACCCAACTTCCTTGCACCCATTTGAATTCACGAGAAGAAACTTCTCATGAAATTTTTCTCACGTAAAACCCTTCCCCACATCCTCATTTGTGCACCATATGGATGGATAAATTAATTAGTTAGCCATTCAAATTCAAAGCATGTTTGAATTTGAATGGATAACTTATCACTTGCCCTTTCATCCTTATCCATTTTGTGCGCCACATTACTTACACGAGAAAAGGTTTCTCATGAAACTTTTCCATGCACAAAGAGCCACGCCCCTTCTCTTCTCACGCCCAAAAGGATAGGGATAAGTTGGTTTTCGTTTGAATTCAAATTTGATTTGAATTCAAATGTGTAACCTCTTGTCTTTATCCTCTCACGCGGATAAGACACGTTCGACGTTGTTTTAAAAAGAGGAGAAAGGTGGGACGTGCGTAGAAAAATTAGGAGAGAAACTTTGGGGCGTGAGGAAGGCTTCTGCACAAGGTGAAGGTCCAAAACCTTTCGAGAGAAAAAGAAAGAAAAGAGAGAAAATTGGGCGTAGGGTTTTTGGTGTGTACCCTAGGGTTTCTGCCTAGGGTTCGGGAAGTGAGATTGGTGTGCCACGAGTGTCGTGAGTCCACCAAATTTCAGAGAGAGATCCATCAACCTCTGAGAAGTCGGCACACATCGATCGAAGGAGTTCGATCAACATCTGCCATCAAAAGGGTGAAATCACGAACTAGCATTCGTGAGGAGCTGATCAGACGGAAGCTTCGTGTGGACGATCCGCAGAGGCCAGACAGTTGGGTGGCTGCGACGTGATGATCAGAGCCCTCCGACAGTGATCAGATTGCGGTGATCGACTATCCGCAAAAGGTGATGTGTTCTGAACACAGTACTGTAAAACGTTTACTGAGTCAAATTTGAATTTTAAATTTAAATGCATACTGTTGTATCATATTTAGATCCTAGTGTAGGGTTAATTAGTATTAATTAATGAGATTAATTAATAATTCTGCTGTAAAATAATAATTTTGAAAAAGTTTTAAAATTACCATTTTGCCCCTGCACTAAATTTTCGCTTCAATTACATGATTATTACATGGCATTAAATTAGAAATTAAAATATAAAGAGTAAGAACTACATGTTGATCATATCAAAATGTTTCTATACTACATCTAATGTATGTAAAATATAATAGATCAGATCTATTACCTTGCAAGTTAGATGTTCTAACTTTACTGATCCGAGCTTGAGGATGATGTTGTGAGCTGCACATACGTCCGGCCTCTAGGAGTCATCCACATGAGCCCACGAATCACGATCAGAAGTCCTAGTCCAATAAATCAGCACAGTATGCTAGTACTGTACTGATCCTTCTTCGATGATCGATCAGATACCTTTTTCTTCTTGATTTGGACTCTTCCAAAGATGAGAAGTAGGAGAAGAAGTTTTAGATGTGAGACACTCTCAGAAAACTCACAGATGGAGTAAGGGAAGAGGTGAACTCAGTAACCCTAGAAGAAGACCCTCTTCTTCTTCTTTTTGCTCTCACCCAGACACTTAATTTTGTGTCTATTATATCTCCACACCACAACACTCTTTCTCTTTGATTTTTACACATCCCAAATATCTCTCAATGCTCTATAATCTATAAAAATTGCAAGAAGAAATTCATGTTAAATAATAAGATATGAAGAATCTTTGTCAAGGTCAAATACCTAGTCAAGGAAAATCCAAACAGGGCAAGACAAGGGGTGCCCAACTCATGGGCACCCCCTTCTTCTTTTTCTGCCATGGACCATTAGAAAAGGGCACATAATATGTGTCATAAAAGTCAAAAAAATCTTTAAAAAAATTTGGATAAAATCAGTGCCATAAGGAAAGAGTTTTGGTTTCCTAAAATTCTATCTCATAGAATTTGAAATCCAAACTAATTTCTACTTTGACTTGGTCCACAACCACATTCCATGTAAAAGGAAAAGAGTGAAAAGCTTTGAACATGCGTGAAGACCTGGGAGAGAAGGTTTTGTCACATAAAATAAGAAAGAGTGGACATGGGGGGCTAAGGTGGCGCAAGGTGGAATCCTAGTCTTATTAGGATTTAATCTATGACTTGTTCAAATTTGATTTCTCAAACCAAGTTAAACTAAAACTAAATCAATCCAATTAAAATAGGTCTTAACTTAATTAAAAACTTAATTTAATCAGATTAAATTAGATTTAAATTAGATTTAATTTTTTAATAGAATTAGAAATTAGGTTGACCTAAGTCCCAATTAAACTAGGACTAGTTTTTCCTTGCACTTGGCTTATCTAATAAACCAATTGGACTTGATCCAATTAAGCTCAAACAAAATCTAATTAAATCATATTCAATTAGACTTAATCTTAGCCTATTGACTTAATCAAATTAAGCTAATTAACAATTAAATTACTAATCGATCCTCCTACAACACTTGCACTAGGTTAAATGTCAATCATATTGATCGTTTAACCATAGAACGATTCTTAATCATTGATCAACCATCCGATCGGAGCATGAACTCTAATGTGTGTGATCTCATAGGTCCAATCCTAAGCTGGTAGTACAAGAATAAATTTTTATACCAATCGAAGTGATCATCTAGCAATGGTACCCGACGGTCGGATAGGTCGAATGTGTAGAACAACATCCTTAGAACCCATGCGGATATAGTTTTCATATAATTCATCTCCTTGACCAAAATGCTCATAGGACACCTCAAAGTTCAACTGTCAACTCTGATCAAATTGTCCATATTGTATTTTAAAATATCAAATGCATCTGATGGATTACCCTGATCAAGGTTTTGCTAAATTAAAATACAGCGACTCATTCTTCTCCAACTCTTGGAGTGGTCAATCCCATCTTGATCACACTCTGACTTCGCAAGTACTTGACTGTGCCCAGAAGCTTTCTATCACTGAATTAAAAATTTAGTTAGTTCAGTACCAAAGCACAGTGAGTTGCTTGCAAGTCACTGAGGCGATCTCAGGTCTAAGGGACACTTATACCTATATCCCATCAGAGATATTCTCGACTGCAGAATGCTCTAGAGTTGGTCACATTCAATGATGATGTACCCTTACATCTCACCTGTATGCCATACCAGTGTCTCCATACTCCTTGATTAAGAGGACAATCAACCCATATGGCCTATAGCAATCTATGCTCGATAGAAGCTGTCGTCCTTATTAACAGCCTATCATTTGGTCATAAACAGTTTTAAGGACTAATCGATAAATCCTCTCTTTATCGAACCTAAATAGTCCTAGGGACTTCATCACAACAACGAAGTTCATTAGAAGATGACAACTTATGATAAAAATATTAAAAATATATTTTATTTATTAACAAATCAATTACAATACAAGGTTGCTCAACCATCAACAGGTTGACGATTGGCTTTTGGGACATATTTTTTAACAACTTCCACTTGTCCTAAAGCCACTCGGCATAGTATCTAATACTCATCTTCGACTTGTGGTTGTCGAACTCCTTTATCGTCAGGGCTTTAGTGAAGGGGTTGGCCAGGTTCTTCTTTTTGTCGATCTTTTGAAGGTCGACGTCACCTCGATCTACGATCTCTCGGATCAGGTGGAAGCGGCGCAAAATATGCTTTGTCCGCTGGTGTGCTTTGGGTTCCTTCACTTGAGCTATGGCACCAGTGCTGTCGCAGCAGAGCAGGATCGAACCATCGAGGGAGGGTGCTACTCCGAGCTCGATGATGAATTTCTTCAGCCACATAGCTTTCTTCACAGCATTCGATGCTGCGATGTACTCTGCCTTACAAACAGAGTCTGCCATAGTATGCTGCTTGAAACTCTTCTAGCAGATAGCTCCACCATTCAGAGTAAAGATATAACCCGATATACTTTTACTATCATCATAGTCAGATTGAAAGTTGGAGTTTATGAACCCCATAAGTTTCAGATCTGACTCGCTATGAACCAACCATTGGTCCTTAGTATTTCTCAAATACTTAAGGATTGCTTTAACCACTTTCCAGTGGTTTTCTCCAGGATCAGATTGGTATCTACTCACTACTCATAGTGAGTATGCCATATCTGACCTTGTACATGTCATGGCATACATGATAGATCCCACGGTCGAAGCATATGGGACTCTACTCATACACTCTCTCTTTTCAGGAGTTGTCAGACAATCCTTCTTAGAGAGAGAAATTTCATGGCCTATCGATAGATAGCCCTTCTTGAAATTCTCCATGCTGAACCTCTTTAGCACAGTGTCTATGTACGTGGACTGGGATAACCCAAGCATCCTTTTAGATCTATCCTTATAGATCTTCATCCCTAGGACGTAGGATGCTTCACCCAAGTCCTTCATGGAGAACTGCGATGACAATCAAACTTTTATTCCCTGTAGTGTGGGGATGTCATTCCCGATTAAGAGAATGTCATCCACGTACAAGATAAGGAATACCACAACTGGACCATTTGCCCATTTATAGATGCAGGACTCTTCTCCGTTCTTAACGAAGCCATATATTTTGATCACCTTATCAAAATGCATGTTCTAACTCTAAGAAGCTTGCACACCTTGGACTCATCTGTGGATGTAAACCCCTCAGGTTGTATCATATACACCTTTTCGATCAGCTCTCCATTCAGGAAGGCTATCTTTACATCTATCTGTCAGATCTCATAATTCAGATGAGCAGCTATTGCAAGCATTATTCGAATAGATTTGAGCATTGCCACAGGGGAGAACGTCTCGTTATAATCAATACCATAATGTTGATGATATCCCTTGGCAACCAGACGGGCTTTATAGGTCTCCATCTTTCCATCTACGACCCTCTTCCTTTTGAAGATCCATTTACACCCAATAGGTTTAACCCCTTCAGGTGGGTCAACCAATGTCCATACATCATTGACCTTCATGGACTCCATTTCGGATTTCATGGCTTCAAGCCATTTCTTAGAATCAGATCTCTGCATTGCATCCATATAGGTGATTGGATCCTCATCATTCTCATCGAGTTCGATGGGATCACCATCCTGGATCAAGAAACTGTAGTATCTGTCTGGCTGATGCAGTACTCTATCAGATTGCCTTAATGGTGCAGGTACATTGAGCTTCGAATCTAATCTAATCAAATCCAACTCAGGTTCAGCTATTGGTGTCGGTCCTTCTACCTATTGAACTTCATCAAGTTCAACCTTAGAGGCAACGGTTCCTTCAACAAGGAACTCCTATTCTAAAAAGGTTGCCTTAAGACTGATGAACACCTTTTGTTCATCAGCATGGTAGAAAAAATATCTTTTGGTCTCTTTGGGGTACCCTATGAATGTGCATTTGTCAAACTTAGGTCCAAGTTTATCTGTAACTAATCGTTTGACATAGGTCGGACACCCCCAGACCCTAAGGTATGAAAGTGCTAGCTTACGCCCTGTCCATATCTCATATGGAGTCTTAATTACAGACTTACTTAGAACCCTATTTAACAGATAACAGGCCGATTCGAGTGCATATTCCCAGAAGGATATCGGCAAGCTGGCAAAATCTATCATAGATCGGACCATGTCTAACAGAGTCTAATTTCTCTTTTCAGACACACCATTATGCTGTGGTGTTCCTGGAGGAGTCCATTAGGAGAGAATCTCATTCTCTCCTAGATATGTGAGAAACTCATCAGAAAGGTATTCTCCTCCTCGATCAGACTGAAGAGTTTTAATACTCTTCCCAATTTATTTTTCTACTTCACTTAAGAATCGTTTGAACATTTCAAATGAATCTGACTTATATTTTATCAGATAGAAATATCCATATCTGGATAGATCATCCGTGGAAGTGATAAAGTAGAAATATCTACCTCTAGCACTTGTGCTCATGGGCCCGCATACATCAGTATGTACTATAGGCCCAAGAGCTCAGTAGCTCTCTCACCTTTTTCAGTAAAAGGTGACTTGGTCATTTTACCAAGAAGACAAAACTCACAGGTTGAAAGTGATTCACAATCACTGACTTCAAGGATTTCCTCGTGAGTCAATCTGTTTATCCTGTTCTTGTTTATATGACCTAGCCTACAGTGCCATAAGTAGATATCTGATACACTATCTAATTTAGGGTGCTTGCCAGTAGAATAGACTACATTAACAGGTTGTGATAATATATATGCACCATTGTTCAAATATCCATGAAAAATAGTAACACCATTCATAATGATATTACAAACTTGTTTCTTTATTGAAATTTTATAATCACTTTTGGCCAAAAGGCCTACAGAAATAACATTTAAAAAGAAACTGGGACAGAAATGACAATCATTAAGAATAACGGTATGAGACTCAAATACAAGTTTCAAGATTCTTAATGCTAGAACTGGAACTGATCTTCCATCTAAAACATTCAGGAACCTCTCGCCTTGCTT
The DNA here is from genome assembly GCF_000442705.2 of Elaeis guineensis. Classification (NCBI taxonomy): domain Eukaryota; kingdom Viridiplantae; phylum Streptophyta; class Magnoliopsida; order Arecales; family Arecaceae; genus Elaeis; species Elaeis guineensis. The sequence goes on from NC_025993.2 coordinate 58,730,709, forward strand.
GAATCTCCTACTGACCTACAACCCCTGCAATGAATTGCAAATATGGTAAGGGCTATTGATATCCAATACCCAGTCAGTTATATCACAAATAAAGAAATTACAAGGAGTTATCATATAAATACCTTGCCCAGCAACAGCTTGCTTCTTTCTCTACCTGTTCGGATCCAGGGAGGCAATGTACTGAAGACAGTTCCTCTTCCAGTACCCCCACTTCTTGCAAAAGAAGCATTCAGTTTGACTCTTATCGGGCTTGATCTTTCTGGTCTAGCTCTGCACTGATGTCCCAGCCTAAACTTGCACTTTCTTCACTTTCTTCTTCTTGTTCTTCTTCCTTTACTTAAAGGGTCGAGAACCAGAAGACGAACCTCCCACTAAGTTCACCGACTCCTGGTGGAGTTGGTTATTCTTCTCAAAGTTCTGAAGCAACCCCAGTAACCGATGGTAGTTTACTTTAGGCTTTATCATTCTATAATGAGTGAGAAATGAGAGATAAGACTTGGATAGTGAGTTCAGTATTGCATCTTTCCCAAGCTGCTCATGCAAGAAAAAGTCGAGCTTGCTCAAACACTCCATCAGCTCGATCATGTACAATACATGATCAGTGACAGAGGCACCATCCCATATTTTGGTATTTGTTGGGTATAAAATAACCCCAGCCGAAGTTCGTAAGAGACCGACCCTCTCAGGGCTCTTCTGGCTTCCGACTTTGCATAGCATCTCTCTGAACCTCCCCGACCGTCCGAGCTTCCATATTGCCATCCGAACTTCTCCAATCATGAGCTTCTCCATTCATCTACCGGACTACTCCAAACACTCTCTGAACTTCACTTTCAACCGATTCTCTACATTGGTCGACTATTCTCCAATCCCTTTCAGACTTCTCCCAGCCACGATCGGCCTGACTCCGAACTCCTTCCGAGCTTCGTCGACGTCCGAACTTCCCCAACAACAGCACTTCTACAGTAGCCAGACTCCATCCAAATTTCTACGACGGTCGACCACCTTCCGAATTTCACCCGAGCTCCAATGAGGGCTGGATCCCAAACGAACTTCTTCCGCAAGCAGTCTACTCCAAACTTCTACAGCATCTAGTCTTCATCTGAACTTCCACGACAACCTGCCTTCGCTCGAACTTCCACAGCAAATGGCCTTCATCCGAGCTCCTACTGTAAGCGAATTTCTTCTGAACTTCTATTGCAGGCGGATTTTAGTCGAACTTCTACAATAAGCGGTCTCCATCCGGACTTCCACAAGAACTAGACTCTATTTGAACTTCCATAGTGGATGGATTTCGGATGAACTTCTACAACGGACGGGCTCTAGCAGCTGGATTTCTACAACGGCCAACCGCCTCCAGCATCTACTGTACCTCTCTAGCCGTCAAACTTCAATAGTGTCAGCCAAACTTCAACAACGCCAATCGGACTCCCATAGGATCCTCCAGACTCCTCCAGCGGACAAACTTCCACAATGCCTTCCAGACTCTTCTATCGGTCGACCTTCAGTCGGATTCCTTATGCAATCGGACTTCTCTAGCAGACAAATCTTTAGACAAGCTTCTGCATCACACAAATTCCAGACGGACCTCTCCAGCAATCGGACTCCTGTCAAACTTCTCCAACAGGCAGTTTTCATCCGAGCTTCTACAGCTGATGACTTCTGTTTGCAACACCAACGGCCCCCAACAATAATTAACCCGTCAATAGCCTCGGGAACATCCAAGCTCCTCTCAGATTGCTAAAGCAGAGAGCCATTCCGTTCCACCAGACATCCCGTCGAGCTTTAGCCGATAGGCCCAAACTCTCCGACAAGTCACGACAACGGCCACTACCCCACTCCACCCTCCCTAACAAACTCCACGTGGCCCTACCACTCTCTGGCAGGTCGCGACAACGGACACCACTCCACTCTTCGTAACAAACTCCACATGGCTCCGAACGACCCACTGAGACCACTACTCTCCGTAACAAACTCTACGTGATCCTGAATGGCCAACTACCAGGCAGTTACGGATGTCACTATCAAGCGGTTATGCTCCTCCATCTATAAAAGGGATCCCTCAGATACGTTATTCTCTAAGCTCAAACTCTATCTCGAAACTCTGCTAAAATTTCGTTTGAGTGCTCCATTTTGTTAAGGCAGAGTACTGACTTGAGCGTCGGAGGGTCTTGCCGGAGCACCCCTAACTCCAGTTTAGACTTCCTTTGCAGGTTCTGATGGCAGATGCGATCCCCTCAACTCCAGCTTCTCTGACGTCGGTAGAATTCTGCACCAACAGAATTGGTGCTAGAGGAAGGGTCCCTGTGTCTTCGCAGTACCCTTGTTCTTAAAGGAGTGCTCAACGGGACTGTCGCCGATCATCTTCTCCGACATCTTCTTCTCCTTCTCTTGCCAGATCTCCACCTGATGCCTCCCCGAAAGGCATCCACCAGGCGATCCATAGCCTTCATGGCCAGATCTCAGTGAGCTCCGCAAGCTCCGACCTCATCTTCAGTTTTCCAAGCTCCTCCTCCTCCGGCAACGGCAATCGGCATGGAGCAGTTTGACTTGCTGGTTCAACCGGTCAGGGGCCTCACCGAAGTAGTGCAGATCATGCAGCAGCAGCCGCAGCAACCGCAGACATCAGTGCGGCTAGAAAGAGCATCACCAGAGTTCCAGAATCTAGTAATCTGGTGGGCCACTTGGGCAAGTCGCCCTGTCTTCCCCGAAAAAGGGAAGCAGAAGGCGGAGAGCCCACCATCCGATCACGATTCTACCCTCGGAGAGTCCTTACCTCTGTTCCACCAGAAGATCCTTGAGACCCACAGTCGAGAGGACCTCCTGGATCAAAGATTTCGAAAGATGAGCCGGTGGATTGAAAAGCTCCACCATGTTCCCACTACTTATGGTGAGGACATCTGCACTAACCCTCCTTTCTCTTAAATGATCATGCAGGAACCAATCCCGTCGATCTTCAAGCTCCCCCAATTCGAGAGCTACGATGGGACCTCGGATCCGGTTGACCATCTGGAGGCCTTTCGGACAATGATGCTGCTCCATGACGCTCCAGACGCCATCCTGTGCTGAGCTTTCCCATCTACCTTGAAGGGAGCAGCAAGAAATTGGTACTCAGCACTGAAGTCGGATACTATCTTCTCCTTTGACCAGATGAGCCACCAGTTCGTTGCTCATTTCATCAGCAGCCGACATCCCCAGAGAGGTTCGGAGTCCCTCACTAACATCAAGCAAAAGGAGGGAGAATCCATCCGAGCTTACATCAACTATTTTAACATCGCCGCGTTGGAGGTCTGGAACTTGGATCAATCGGTCGCGATGGCCACCCTAAAGGGTAGTCTTCAAAAGAATGATCTTCTATTTTCCCTGGAAAAGAAGTATCCCAGGGACTTCACTAATTTGCTGGCTCGAGCCGAAGGATATGCCCGAGCAGAAGAAGCCTTCAAGATGAAGGATGAGGAGGCCGCGAAGAAGCGGCAGGTGGGAGATTCCAGCAAGCCCACAGTTGAAAAAAAATTTAGTGAAGCTCAGCCACGTTCTTGAACTCCCTCCAGACACAAGCATGTCCAGACTCCTCTCCGGGCTCGTAGGCAGAAAAGCCCGGACCGCAGAGTTCGGCGGGGCTCTCCCCCAGGAAGATTTCACGGCTACGCCCCTTTCAACGCATCGAAAACCCAAGTGCTGATGGAGGTCAGGGAGCAGCTGCCGAGGCTGAAAAGAATGCGCACACACCTCAAAAAGTACAACCCTAACAAGTTCTGCCTCTACCATCGTGACCATGGCCACGACATGGAGGAGTACATTCAGCTCCGAGATGAGATCGAGGAGCTCATCAGACGAGGTCGGCTCGACAGATTCATTCGACGCCAATCTGAAGGTAGGGAAGATCGGTCGAGGGTCTTGCCACAACCGGAGCCCCCAAGGAGGGAGGAGCAGCCTGAAGATCGGCCTCGAATTAGGATCATCAACTCCATCTTCGGAGGACCCCAACGGGAGGCAGACCTTCCGTGGCTGTGGGATTCAAAAAATCTATGAATGTATTACCAATAACTTTACCTTAAATAAAAGTTTCTTTCATATTTGCATATCTTTTCTTTTGGCATGAGCTCATAACGACATGGAGTAGCTCCTTTCGACTATCGATACCAAGTGTCTTAGGAACAGGAGGAGAACCTCATCCAAACATGAGCAAAGTTGAAGGCCCAATTATTTAAAGATCGGATTGGAGGAGAGGCCCTTACAATGGCCCTTATGTGCCCCCATAGCCATGTTAGGAATAGAAGAAGAATCTCATCCTAACATGAGCAAAGTTGAAGGCCCGATTATTTAAAGATCGGATGGGGGAAGAGGCCCTTACAACGGCCCTTATGTGCTCCCACAACCATGTTAGGAACAGGAGGAGAACCTCATCCTAACATGAGCAAAGTCAAAGGTCTGATTATTTAAAGATCTGATGGGGGAGAGGCCCTTACAACGACCCTTATGTGCCTCTACAGCCTTGTTAGGAACAGGAGGAGAACCTCATCCTAACATGAGCAAGGTCGAAGGCCCAGTTATTTAGAGACCGGATGGAGGGAGAGGCCCTTTGCAACAGCCCTTACGTGCCCCCACAGCCCTATTAGGAACAGGAGGAAAACCTCATCCTAGCATGAGCTGAAATTGACTGTATCGAAAACAGGAGGAGAACTTCATCCTGACACAAATGATGACCTGGTCATTCAAGATCGGATGAGAAGAAAAGCCTCCTCAATGGCTCCTCTACATCTCTACAACCCCACTAAGAGCAGAGAGAAAACCCTCATCCAAATACAAAAAAAAAGGAAGATAAAAGAGAAAGCGATGAACTACACCAGTGATAAGGGAAAAGCAAACTACATCAAAGACACAAGGGACCTCGTCTCAACGAGGAAGGAGACTCTTATCAAAAACCCTTAGTCTCTAAGAGGAAACTCAACACAGGCTGAGAAAAAATCGACTTCCTCAAGGTAACGAGAAGTTTGGGCCCCTAAGCTCGAGCACCGGGAGGAAGCGACAAACTCAAATGGCCTTGAAAAGGCCTACGGTCATGAACAAAAAGGGTAAATCAACACGACGATGACCAGGAACCTTCAAACAATATCGACATCAAACAAGAAAAAAGACAAAAGAAGTTCAGTAAATGACAACTTAATGCAAGAATGGACAAGGTAATGAAAAATTTCCTTTTCATTTCATTAGCGAAGTGTACATTACAAAGCCTTTGAAGGCCCAAAAAAAAATGATAAGAAAAGAAAAGAATACATAGAATAAAAGGTAAAGAAGCTCTAAGGAAGCTCGATTATTTCAGACTTCAAACTCTCGGTTCCAACCATCATCGAGGATTGCTTTAAGTTTTCGACTTCTTCTTCCAGTTCTTTCTTTCTTAACAGCATCTCCCAATACATCTGGTGGAACCGCTGACTCTCACCCTTCAACTCCCGAAGCCTCTTCCTCAGAACTTCAGACTCCACCTCGGCATCCTTGACCGACTGCTGCTCATAGGCCAGTTGAATCTTCAGCCACTGTAGTTCGGCCTTCTCCTGCCCAAGGGCCACAGACAGTTCTTCCATGGTCTCCCTCAAGGAGCGAAGCTCGTTAGAGCCTTGTGCAGAAGCAGACTGGACTCTCTCAGACAGCTGCCTCTGAAGGCAGGCAACTTCGTCGGTCGTCATCTTGAGCTTCCTTCGATAGTCTCTACTTGCCCGCACCAGCCGACTTGGTAGGCGTTGTAGTTCGCCTCGATGTCCTGCAGCTGCTTTTGAAGGTCGAAGAACTTCTTCGACCAGTCTTAATCATGGTCGGCCTGAGTTGTGAGCCAGGATGAGCTCCCTTCCAACTAGTCGATCTTCTCCCATGCAGCCGCCAGCTCGACTTCAAAGGAGCTGATCTTGGAAGCCTGAGTCCAAGATCGGTCACTGGCATATTTTCGAAGTTCCTCAAGGTCCATCACGAAGTCAGCCTTCCTCCGGGTGTAGTCCATTAAACCTTTTTTGTGGAGGTCTCGAAAGCGAGTAGCCTCCGTAGTGACTTCCGAATGGCTCTTCCTCAGTTGGTGAAGTTCATCATCCAGCTTCTTTGATTTCTTCGTTAAGTGACGAACTTCCCTTCTGAGGTTCTGGATCATCGACTTCATGAAAATCTCCTTTGTAAGGGAAGAGCTTCGGCAGGGCACTATCATTAGAAGACAAGAACGCCACAACATAAATTAGTGCCAAAAAATAAAAGAGAAGAAAAAGAATGCAGAGTAAGACAAAGGAGCTCTCTGTAAAGGAGAATCCGGTTTCATTGATTAAGTAGTTCTTAAGTACAAGAGAACGAGGAAAGTTGCAACAAAAAAAAAAGAAAAAGAAGAAAAGAATACAAAATTAGAGGTTTTGGACCTCTGGGGCAGAAGTGGGGGAGCTCGGTGCCCCCGAAAGATCGGCCACGGCAGTCGCGGCAGTCGAGGAAGTGCCGGCTGGAGGAAGACCGGCAGTAGCTTCAGAGGGCCTGGCCTCGCCATCAGACGCCTCATCCAAAAAGTCGAGGTCCAGCTTGAGAAACTTCCCGACCACCTTCTCTTGACAAAGTTCGAAGCCCTTGATGAAGGCGGCCTGGCCGAACTCGACCTTCAGATCCCTCATCTCGGAGGAGATTTTGAATTCCTCCACTGCTCGGACCATTGCCTCCGAGACCAGGGTCAGGATCTGTGCCTTCAACTCGAAGACCTCGATCTCTGCTTCTTTTCTCTCCTCCTTCAAAGTGGCCCTCAAGTCTGCCAATGTCTGCCCCTCCTTCTGCAGTGCCTCTTGGAGACTCGCAACTTCAGTAATCTTCTCCTCGAGGTGGGCGGCCTCGGCCAGGTGACCTTCCTCTGCCTGGGCGGCCTCCTTCCTGGCATCGTTCATCACCTCGATGTTGGTGATGAGCTGGTGTCCAATCTACAAGAGTGGCCAGGGAATCAATATAAAAGCCGAGAAGTAAGCAAAGTAAAGAGATAGGAAGGAGTAAATTGATCTACCTCGAAAAAAGACCCCAGAGAGTCCCAGACCCGCTGCTCAGGATCGGTGTGGACAATCCTGTGGATGACCTCGGGCAGGATGCACCCGTCGACCATTTCCTTTATTAGATCCCTATTGTTGAAGGGATTCTCCTCCGGATCTTCTTTGGAGCCATCGGCCCCCTCGATGGCCGCCCTGTTGCTGCGGCTCTTGCGGGCCAATATCTTCTTTCTCCTTCTCTGTTTGGCCCCTGGTGCCTCCTCGGGTCAGGCCTCTGGAGCGGGAACCTCGATCGGGAGGCTCCTTGAAGAGGCCCGGGGGACTGCAGGCTCGACGTCGGAGGAAGCATCGACGGCAATGGCCGCCTGGGCAGGTGCGGTCGGGCCGATCTCTTCTGCCCTTGCCCTCTTCGCCACCCCCGAGGATGCTGCGCCTTTCCTTTTGTGGGTCTTGAGACCCTGAGCTAACATTTGAGCCGCGTCGGCATCCATATCTGCAGTGAATGAGGATCGACGCAGCTTAACAAAAGAACAAGAAGAAAGGGGAAGTAGCAAACGACAAAGAAAAAAAATATATATATATATATAACAATACCGACAGGGTTGAGAGGGCTTAGGCCGACGTTGAACAGGAGTTGTTCCTTCAGGAGGTTGGAGAGAAGAGGAGCTAGATAAGCCTTGAGTTTATTAAAGGCTTCAAGGTCGTCCTGTCCCAGGCTAGAAGCCCGACGGACGGAATCCCTCAGAGAGCCCCAAGGAGGCAACCCCAACTCCAAGGTCGGACATCGGACTTAGAAGTACCTCTCATTTCAGTTATGGATAGAAGAGGGGGCACCTTTCAGCAACCCCTTTCTACCGAACTGAGGGGAGAAGTACCACTAGTCCTTTGCCGAGGGATGACGCTTGAAGGTATAAAAATTTTTAAACAAAGAAAGGGTTGGCCGAACTTCAACTAAACTACAGAGGGAAAGAAATCCTATCAGAAATCTAAAGGAGTTCGGCATTATAGAAACTAAAGAAATATTTAAGAAGCGAAAGAGAGCAATAACAAAAGGTGGAAGCGAAAGTCGAAGCCCGACATGGAAAGCTTCTTGGTATAAACAGAAGCAGCCGGGGGGAGGGGCGCTAGCCCAGCCAATCAGCCCAGGAAGCTCCAGCTCGTACTCTAGAGGAACCCCATACTGAATCCTAATCAGTGAGAGTTCCTCCAGAGTCAGAGTGCTGGGAATAGTATCTGGTACAAAGATCGGACAAGGCTCATCTACAGAACTGAGATTTTAGGGGGCTGGAACGGACGGACTCCTAGAGCTGCTAGAGGAGGAAGTGTTGGAGGACATTTTGAATCAAGTGAAAATCCTAAAAATCCCAGAAAAATTGGAAAAAGTAAGAAATGGGATGCCCGTGGAAAATTGAATAGGTGGAATGTGAAGGAGAAGAAATGAAAGAGAAATAAAAAAAATAGTATATATATAGGGGGAGAGTTCTGAAACTAACCTAGGCTGGTCCGAAGGATGCAGAGATACAGAGATGGAGATGACTCAAAGAATGCCTAAGGCCGAGAAGGATGCTGGGGAAGAACGAAATTCTCAGAAAGAAAGAGGGACCGAAGAAACTTCCAGGCAAAGTGAGACCCCTGAAAGGGGGGAGGTGGGTTTAAATAAGCGACGAGATTCGGTGCAACAATGATTGCGGATTTTCTCTGGCCGATCTACAACCGCCACATGTCCTACTCACCATGGCAGGAGGCTAAAAGCGGCTGGCAACTGGAAGAACCATTATTGTGCCGTACCTAAAGCAACGCTCCAGTGAGAATTTCAAAAAAATCTTTTCGGATCGTCTTGATTTGAAAAGGCTCCGGCACCAGTGAGCCAAACGCCAAAATATCTGAAGATAATCGGGTATGAAAATCGAGGAAGGCAACTTCGGCTGTAAAAATTTCTCTGTACTTCCTTCATTTGGAACCCAAACTCGAAAGTAAGGGGACTGGTGTGGGGTATAAAATAACCCCAGCCGAAGATCGTAAAAGGCCGACCCTTTCAGGGCTCTTCCAGCTTCCGACTTTGCATAGCGTCTCTCTGAACCTCCCCGACCATCTGAGCTTCCATATTGCCATCCAAACTTCTCCAATCATGAGCTTCTCCATTCATCTATCGGACTGCTCCAAACGCTCTCTAAACTTCACTTTCAGCTGATTCTCTACAGTGGTCGACTATTCTCCGAATCCCTTTCAGACTTCCCCCAGCCACGATCGGTATGACTCCGAACTCTTTTCGGGCTTCATCGATGTTCGAACTTTCCCAACAACATGATTTCTGCAGTAGCCAGACTCCATCCAAGTTTCTACGATGGTCGACTACCTTCCAGATTTCACTCAAGTTCCTATGAGGGTCGGATCCCAAATAAACTTCTACTGCAAGCAGTCTACTCCGAACTTCTACAGCATCCAGTCTTCATCCGAACTTCCACAACAACCTGCCTTCGCCCGAACTTCCACAGCAAACGGCCTTCATCCGAGCTCCTACTGTAAGCAAATTTCTTCCGAACTTCTATTGCAGGCGGACTTCAGCCGAGCTTCTACAATAAGCGATCTCCATCCGGACTTCCACAAGAACCAGACTCCATTTGAACTTCCATAGTGGATGGATTCTGGATGAACTTCTACAACGGACGGGCTCCAGCAGCTGGATTTCTACAACGGCCTACCGCCTCCAGCATCTACCGTACCTCTCCAGCCGTCAACCTTCAATAGCATCAGCCGAACTTCAACAACGCCAACTGGACTCCCACAGGATCCTCCAGACTCCTCCAGTAGATGAACTTCCACAATGCCTTCCAGACTCTTCTATCGGTCGACCTTCAGTCGGATTCCTTGTGCAATCAGACTTCTCCAGCGGACAAATCTTCAGACAAGCTTCTGCATCACACAAATTCCAGACAGACCTCTCCAGCAATCAGACTCCTGTCAGATTTCTCCAACAGGCAGTTCTCGTCCGAGCTTCTACAGCAGGTGACTTCCGTTTGCAGCACCAACGGCCCCCAACAATTATTAACCCATCAACAGCCTCGGGAACATCCAAGCTCCTCTCAGATTGCTGAGGCGGAGAGCTATTTCATTCCAGTAGACGTCCCAATCGAGCTTCAGTCAATAGGCCTGAACTCTCCGGCAAGTCACGACAATGGCCACTACCCCACTCCACCCTCCGAAACAAACTCCACGTGACCCCACCACTCTCTGGCAAGTCGCGACAACGGACACCACTCCACTCTCTATAACAAACTCCACATGGCTCTGAACGGCCCACTGACACCACTACTCTCCGAAACAAACTCCGCGTGGCTCTGAACGGCCCACTACCAGGAAGTTACGGATGTTGCTGTCAAGCGGTTACGCTCCTCTGTCTATAAAAGGGACCCCCCAGATACGTTATTCTCTAAGCTCAAAACTCTATCTCAAAACTCTGCTAAAATTCTGTTTGAGTGCTCCATTTCTGTTGAGACAGAGTACTGACTTGAGCATCGGAGGGTCTTGCCGGAGCACCCCAACTCTGGTTTAGACTTCCCTTGCAGGTTCCGATGGCGGACGCGATCCCCTCGACTCCAGCTTCTCCGACGTCAATGAAATTCTGTACCAACAGCGTTGAAGATGGCACAACTAGTCTTATGCCTCTCCACATCATCGGGTATGCCAAAGGCATCCTTCAACACTTGAAGCATGTCCTTTGGCTGAGCCATCTCAAATCTGTGACTGAACTCATTGCTCATGGCAGCCAGCATGATGCAGCGCTCCGTGATCCGATCACTGAGCCACTTCTGGTAAGTATCTCTAACTGTTCCACATGCATTGGTAGCTGGCTCTTCAGGTGCAGGATCCATTATCACATATAGGATCCATACATGCTCCAGGACTATCTTCAACTTTCAGTACCAGCTACCGAAGTTGGGTCTCACCAACTTATCATTGTCCAACAATGATCGGAGCGATAGGGAAGTGGCCATATCTGCATAAAGAAAAATCATAATCTAATTAGTAATTGATTCATTAAACCTAAAGATTTGAACTTTAATCAAAAAGTTTCTCCCACTATTTTATTCAAATTGGTAGCCTCTACCTCCAATTCAAGTAATTATCCTAATTCCTTAGTGGGTACTATAATCCACTTAGACTGCACACAAGCCCAACTTTGGATGGCCAACTCATGTACATCTAAGAGTAGGTTCATAATCAATTATTTCTCTAAATAATTTCTAGTAATTTTAATTTTGCCCCAGTCCCTAATCAGTAGGCTTTGGCCTCTACTGAAAAGGTCTGGTTAGGTCCAACCATTAACATGACCATACTTGGCCCATCTAGCCAATGAATGATTAGGCCCAAATTTGGTTGGCTAACATAACCACCATTTAGAAAGATGAAGTCAAAAAATTATATTATGAATGACAATTCTATCAGCCGATAAGCACCAGGCCTTTGGGCCTCCAATGATTATCCAATTGATGGAACCATTATCATCCACTTAATGGGAGGCTATGATCTAGTTATCATCATAACTATTTTATTTTAAAGACCTAATAATTTTAGAAGATTTAATTGATTTAGAAGAGGAGGTCAGATGAACCAGCTTATCATGATCCTCCCACTGGCTTCGCCAAGTCAGCTTAAGAGAGACCATTAAAAGAGCTGGTCTAGGAGCACCTAAATTAGACACACTGATTTACCTAGCTGACATGGGTCAGCTCGAATAGTCAAGTGATCTGATCAAAATATAATTTCACGAAGAGGCAAGATAAGTTCGATCGGTGGGAGGGTCTGCCAAAGCTTGCCTTAGACACCATCAGAAATGGCCAGGTAAGCGGGCTGCCAATTAAAAACCACCGATCTGGTTTACCTTAGATACCAACTGGTTTAATTAGTTTCAATTAGATCAACCTAACAGTTCATGCTAGACCGCTTAGCTAAGAATCAAGTCCATTTGGTTCTCGTTAAAGACATAGACTTGACCAACTACAACTATTGTAATTGATCTAGAGAATCCTTGACCTAATCTAAGACAACAATTTATTAGATTTAGTCAATTTGCTAATTAAGTCCATCTTTAATCTAACCTTAGATCTAACCCAATTAATGGACCTAATTCCCACTAACCCATTAACCCAATGTGTTATGGTTTGTGTCTTAGGTTCTTCAATTCAAAATCCTAGAACCTAATCAAACAACTTCTTAATTCACAATTAAGTTTTGGGCAAAGGGTTGGGGTTCGGCTTTTTGAAAATAATTTTTATATTTATAAAATATTTTTACAACATGATTCTTACCAATCAAGTTGCATGTTTGATTCATAATCAAAATGCATGTGAAATAAGTATGAAACTACTTTAGATCTAATCTAAATAGGTTCATGTAATTGAAACAATTTCAACTTTAAACTACACAAATTTTTCAGACAAATATATGATGGTTCTTTGCATGGTAATTATTAATAAAGAGATTTTATTTTAGATTTAAATATCTTTTAAATCTAATAAATCATAAATTTAATCTAGATCACATCTAACAAATTTATGATTAAAGATAGATCTACATGAACTAGGATAATCTTTGCACTGTAAGGGGTAAACCTTACAGCAGGACAACCTACAGTTCGTGATTGATCTAAAAATTTTAATTTCAGATTTAACAATCAGATTATAAATTAGATATAATCTAAGAAATAATCTAATCATGTATAAATAATCATGTAATAAACAACCTAGACTCTGGTACCAATTGAAGGAACCAGATCTAGGGTTTCAGGGTTGGATCTTGAAACTTTTCAAGATCAAGCAGTGGAAGACTAAAATAAATTAAAATTTATCTTATAAAATTAGAGAATTTCTAGATATAAATTCTATTACATGATTATTATATGACATTAAATCAAAAATTAAAGTATAAAGAGCAAGAACTACATGTTGATCATATCAACATGTTTCTATACTACATCTAATGTATGTAAAATATAATAGATCAGATCTATTATCTTGCAAGTTAGATATTATAACTTTGATGATCCAGATTTGAGATGATGTTGTAAGCCACATATGCATCTGGCCTCTAGGAGTCATCCACATGAGCCCACGAATCATGATCAGAAGTCCTGGTCCAGAAAATCAGCACAATATGCTAGTACTGTGCTGATCCTTCTTCGATGGTTGATTAGATGCCTCTTTCTTCTTGACTTGGACTCTTCTAAAGATGAGAAGTAAAAGAAAGAGTTTTAGATATGAGACACTCTTAGAAAGCTCACAGATGGAGGAAGGAAAGAGGTGAACTCAGCAATCCTAGAAGAAGACCCTCTTCTTCTTCTCTTTGCTCTCACCCAGATACTTAGTTTTATGTTTATTATATCTCCAAGCCTCAACACTCTTTTTTCTTGATTTTTATATGCCTCAAAGGTCTCTCAATGCACTATAATTCACAAAAATTTTAAGAAAAAAAATATCTTAAATAATAAGATATGAAGAATCCTTGTCTAGGTCAAATACCTAGTCAAGAAAAATCCAAACAGGGCAAGACAATGGATGCCCAACTCATGGGTGCCTCCTCCTTCTTTTTCTACCATGGACCACTAGAAAAGGGTACATAATATGTGCCATCAAATTCATAAAAATCTCAAAAAAAATTTGGATAAAATTAGTGCCATAAGGAAAGAGTTTTGGTTTCCTAAAATTCTATCTCATAGAATTTGAAATCCAAACTAATTCCAACTTTGACTTGGTCCATAACCACATTCCATGTAAGAGAGAAAGAGTAAAAATATTTAGGCATGCATGAAGGCCTGAGAGAGAAGGTTTTGTTGCATAAAATAAGAAAGAGTGGGTGTGGGAGGCTAAAGTGGCGCAAGGTGGAATCCTAGTCTTACTAGGATTCAATCTATGACTTGTTCAAATTTGGTTTCTCAAATCAGATCAAACCAAAATCAAATCAACCCAATTAAAATAGGTCTTAACTCAATTAAAAATTTAATTTAATCAAATTAAATTAGATTTAAATTAGATTTAATTTTTTAATCGAATTAAAAATTAAGTTGACCCAAGTCCTAATTGAACTAGGATTAGTTTTTCCTTGCACTTGGCTTATCCAATAAATCAATTGGATATGATCCAATCAAGCCCAAACTAAATCTAATTAAGTCATATTCAATTAGACTTGATCTTAACCTATTGACTTAATCAAATTAAGCCAATTAGCAATCCAATTGCTAATCGATCCTCCTGCAACACTTGCACTAGGTTAAATATCAATCGTATTGATCGTTTAACCCTAGAATGATTCTTAATCGTTGATCAACTATCCGATCAGATTGTGAACTCTAATATGTGTGACCTCATAGGTCCAAACCTAAGTCAAAAGCATAAAAATAATTTTTTATACCGATCGAAGTGACCATCTAGCAATGGTACCCGATGGTCGGATAGGTCGAATGTGTAGAACAATATCCTTACAACCCATGTGGATATAGTTTCCATATAATTCATCCTCTTGACCAAAATGCTCATAGGATACCTTAGAGTTTCACAATCAACTCTGATCTGGTTATCCATATTATATTTTAAACTATCAAATCCATTTGATGGATTACCCTGGCCAAGATTTTGATAAATTGAAATACAGCGACTCATTCTTCTCCAACTCTTGGAGTGGTCAATCCCATCTTGATCACACTCTAACTTTGTAAGTACTTGACTGTGCCCAAAAGCCTTCCATCACTGAATTAAAAATTTAATTAGTCTAGTATCAAAGTATAATGAGTTGCTTGCAAGTCACTGAGGCGATCTCAGGTCTAAAGGACACTTATACCTATATTCCATCAGAGACATTTTCGACAGTAGAATGCTCTGAAGTTGATCATGTTTTATGATGATGTACCCTTATATCTCACCTGTATGTCATATCAGTGTCTCCACACTCCTTGGTTAAGAGGACAACCAACCCATATGGCCTACAGCGACCTATGCTCGATGGAAGTTGTCGTCCTTATTAACAGCCTATCATTTGGTCGTGAACAGTTTTAAAGACTAATCGATAAATCCTCTTTTTATCGAACCTAAATAGTCCTAAGGACTTCATCACAACAACGGAGTTCATTAGAAGATGAAAACTTATGATAAAAATATCAAAAATATATTTTATTTATTAACAAATCAATTACAATATAAAGTTGTTTAACCATCAACAGGTTGACGATTGGCTTTTGGGACATATTTTCCAACACTTCACCCCACCTCCTTACACACCTATAAAAGGGGCTTTTATGGTTTTTTTTATGTGTGTAAAATATCAGAAGAGAGCTTTTCATGTGGTAAAAGTTTGGGTATAGTTCATGGTGTGAAAAATAGAAAGGTGGGTCCTCTTTCTTGGGGTGTGCATAAAAATCTGAATTTTAGATTTTTGGTTCTAAGAGTTTGGGAAGAGAGAATAAATTAGAAAAAAAATTTTTTTTTTTCATCTTTTTTTTACCTCTTCATATCCTTCAAAAATCCATCTTCAATCTTTGAAAAGATTTCAAAAATTTGAAAATGAGATCCAGATCAATCAAGAAGAAGGTCTTCGCATGAGCTAGGACTCCCAAGAAGATCGATCTGATTGGGGCTTTGAGTGGATTTCTTGTAGAGGTCGGATGCATGTGTGGTTGTGAGCAACCAGTAAAGATCCTCTCCACCATATCTCTTAACAGTGGAGATCATCGATCCGTGATCAGGTATGAAATTCTGAACTCAGATCAGAAGTAGATGTGATCTACTGCTTATATGCATGCATATTGATTTTATCTTCGGATCATTTCAGATTTTATATGCAACATAACATGTCATAGATCCTAGAGTAGATTGATTTGATGATTAGATCATATGAATGTTAGATTAATTTGATTAATTTAGTTATCTTTCCTGTAATTTTTTCGAAAAGGTTTCGAAATAGATGCATGAAATCGCCAGTGTTCTCCAGCAGTGGTATTAGAGCCTAGGTTCTATATGACATGATTTATGTGTATATTAAATTTGAAATTTAATTTAATTTAGATCTGATATGTAATATTTTAATCTAAATTTAATTAATGGTTGATCGCACAAACTGACATAAGGTTGTCCTGCTGTAGGGTTTATCCCTTACAGTGAAAAGGTTGTCCTAGTTTGTGCTGATCGTTGATAAAATTTGATTTTATGTCATGCATATGATGTTTATAATCTGACTTAGATATGATCTAAGATTGTAATCAGATCTGATGTAATTTAGATTAGATCTAAATTCAAGCATAAATGATATGTGATTAGATTAGATGATCCAATTAGAAAGTATTTGGATTGGGTTAATCACCAGGCCGACCGGTCATAGGAGCAAGAAGAGTTTAAAAGCCCTCTCTTCCCATTCGATGGGCTACTCTTATGACATGTAGGGTTGCCATATGATTAGATCCCATGAAGAAGAATGTGAAAGGAAGAACTAACTGTTCTATAAAATTCTAGATCTCAAAATCCTAGGTTTGTTGTATGTGATACAAAGTTGTATGAAAAATAAGGCATCTAATCTATATGATTAAAATTATTTTAATCATAAAAAATAAAATTTTGAATCATAAAAAGTTTTAGATATGATCTAAAAGTGTTATGATTGATTTTATTTTAGTATTATGTAAGAATTTTAAGATCTGAAACTCCTTGAATCGTGCTTACAAAATTACTTAGTCGATCTAGTTTCGAACTAAGTTGACCTAGTCTCCTTGTGTAGCTGGCTCAATATTTATTGAGTCGACCCAATTTCAGAATAAAAAATTTTTACATAAAATTTATTATAAATTTTTTACAAAATACAAGATTAAAATTATTTCAAACCATAACCTAAATCCATGTTGATGCTGAACTTAATTGAGAATTAAGTGTAGAATCGATTAGATCTAGAATTATGAATTAAAGATATAATGTCATTCGCATAAAATATGGAGGCATGGGTTAGCTCAAATTAGGTCCTCTTAATTGGGTTAGACCTAAGGATAGAATCAAAGAGTTAATGGACTAACTAGTGAAATTGATTAAATCTAACCAAATATTGAATTAGATTAAATCAAGATTTCTCTAAAACCAAAACAATAGTTGTAGATGGTCAAATTCATGTCTTTGATTAGATCAAATGGACCTTGATTGTAGCTCAGTGGTTGAATCTGAATCATTAGGTTGATTAAATCAAAACTAATTAGCCAATTAGTGTTTAAGATAAGTATGGCATTTCAATCGATGGTTTTTAATTGGGAGCAACTTATCTGATCATTTTGATGGTGTCTAAGGCAAGCTTAGCAGACCCTCCCACCGATCTCACTTACCTAGCCAATTCGGTGAATTATGTCTTAATTAGATCACTAAGTGATTCGAGTTGACCCATGTTATTAAGGTTGATCAATGTGACTGATCTAGGTGCCAGTTCAACTAGCATGACCTTAATCGAATTCAATGACTTGGTGAAGTCAGTGGGAGGATTGTGGTTTACTGGTTGATCTCTTCTCATCTCTTCTCTAAATTGATTAAATTCTCTAAATTATTAGGTCTATAAAATGAGCTAGTTATGGAGATAACTAGATCATAGCCTCCCACTAAGGTGAATGATAATGGATCCATTATTTCTGATTGACATTACAGGCACCATCCATCTGGTGTTCTTTTAAAGGATGGAATTATCATTCATCATATGATGGCTCTATTATACTATCTGATGATGGTTGGATTGATCGAGCCATCCTCAGGCCTAATCATTCATTAGTTAGAAATACTGAGTAGGTTCATGTTAATGGTTTAACCTAACCGAAACTTTCAATGGAGGCCCATCACCTACTAAAATAAAATTTGGGATAAAATTAATTACTAAAAATTATTTAAAAAATAATTGATTGAGAACCTACGCATAGATGCATATGGATTGATTGAGCCATCCTCAAACTTGTATGTAGCTTGTGTGGATTCTAGTACCCACTAAGGAATTAAGATAATTCCTCAGATTGGAGATAGAGGCTACCAATTCGACTAAAATAATGGAAGAATCTTTAGATTAAAGTTCAAGTCTTTAGGCTTAATCAATTTATAAACATAGAGGTCTTGTATTTTTTTTTCAATTATGGCTACATGTACGTTGCTCCATTCACTGTTTGATAGTAACTGATTTATAGAATCCCACATCAATAATTGGTATCGGAAGTTGTGAATAGTTCTAGAGCATGAATGGATCGTATATATGATTATAGATCCAAACCTAAAGTTTTCACATACAATGCATATGATGCGATCAAAGGTACTTATCAGAAGTGGCCAAATGATCATATCACCGTGTGGTGTTATTGAGAGTAGCAAAGAATATAAATTTAGTTGTAAATTTGATGATGCTCAGTGGGAGGAAATTCTTGAAATATTGAAGGAGTTCTTTCACACTTCTAAAGATGTGTCTTCAGTATGGTAATAATTCTTTGAGAAAGAAAAAAAAAAGAAGGTGCAAAGAGTCATGCTTGGGCTAATGAGTCTGAACTGACAAAAGAGTTTAAGATTAACCTAGTCTGGTAGAGTCCCTTGACCTGAACAGGCTAAAGAAGAGAAATCAGTGAAGGATTGCCAGACAAGGTACTTATATGATAACACTTTGTGATTTCTCTATCTGTGACACTACTACCTCGGTATTGGATATTAAAAGTCTATGCAAATTGTTACAATGACTTCAGCTTAGTAGAAAGTTTGAAAATAGCAAGAGATTTCTGAACGTTGGAGTTGAAAATCATATTCCAATCCTAGTTCTAGAAATCATCGAGCTTATTTTTAATTCTAATAATATCATTTTAGTGATTGTCACTATTATTTAATGATTTTTATGATATCATTATGAATGATATCAAAATCATATAGATAATTGAGAAATGATATTTATGAATAGTTACAGCCTATTAGTGTATTGTACACAATCAAACAAACTTCGTAAAGTAAAAATATCATGAAAGCCTATATTTGACAATTTAGGCTCGATCATATGAATAAGAATAGGATCAACAGGAGATAATTCTTGAGGTCAATGATTATAAATTATTGTCAACCTGTCAATCATATCTCCTTAGTAAGATGATCAAGTCACCTTTTGCTGAAAAAAGTGAATGAGCCAATGATATTCTGAATCTGATACATACTGATGTATTGGATCTACAAACATGTTTGTCATAAATTTGGATTATTTAAAATATTTAAATAATCCATAATAAGGTAAAGAAATAAACTTGGAGTAGCATTGAAATTTTTCGATCAGACCAAAGAGGAGAATGCATTTCAAATAAATTTTGACATAGCTAGAAGAGAATAAGATTCTCTCCTGTTGGGAATAAATTTTGTTAGACATAGTTCGATCCATGATGAAGTTTAAAAGTCTGCAAGTCTTTTTTTAAGGTTATACTCTTAAGATTATTTATCATGTTCTGAATTGAATTTTGAACTAATCAATCACAAAGACTACATATGAGATAAGGACTAGGCGTAAGCCGATACTTTCTTACCTTAAAATTTGAGAGTGTTCAGTTTATGTCGAGCATTTGTAGACTGATTAGCTTGGATCTCGATTCTATATGTATTATTCTGTAGGATATTCCAAAGAATCTTGGAAATATAACTTCTACCATGCTAAAGAACAAAAGTTGTTCGGCATTCTTTTTAGAAAAGAAGTACCTTGGTGAAGGTACTGATGCTTTTAATATAGAATTTATGAAGTTCAATAGGTAAACGAACTGACACAATCTAATAAACACATAGAACCATATTTGATTAGATCAAACTTGAAATCCATTGTAGAGGCACCATTTAGGAGATTCAGTAGAGTACCACGTCCATTGGATAGATACTTTGGTATCTAGGTTTGGAACATGAACTTGTTAAACTCGATGAGAACAACAAGGATCTGATCACCTACATGGATGCCATGCAGAGGTCCGACTCTGATTAATGGCTTGGAGCCTAAAGTCCGAAATTGAGTCTATGAAGGTCAACGGTGTATGAACATTCGTTGATTCACTCGAAGGGTAAAGCCCATAGAGTGTATGTGGATCTTCAATAGGATCAGAGTAGTACAGACGAGAAGGTGGAGACTTAAAAAACTCATCTGGTTGCCTAAGGATATTGTCAACATTATGATATTGACCATAACAAGATATTTTCTCTTATGGCAATGTTAAATATTTTGAAGTTGGAACGTGCATTTTGATAAGTGATCAAAATGTATGGCTTCGTTGAAAATGAAGAAGAACTCTACAATTAATAGTTCTGTGAGTATATTTCTTATTTTGTATATGAATAAAATTCTCTTAATCAGAAATGATATTCCTTACATTGTCGAGAATAAAGATTTCATTGTTATTATTATTCTCCATAAAGGACTTTGAGAAAAGCATCTCTCATCTTAGGGATGAAGATCTATAGAGATAGATCTAAGAGGTTGCTTAAGTTTTTCAATCCAACATACATAGGGTGTTTATGAGTAGAATTTATTCTATCATTATACCATGTATGAGATCGGATATGGTTTACTCACTAGGATAGTGAGTGGATACTTGCAAGATCCGGGTGAGAATCACTGGAAGGTCATCCTTAGGTATTTGAGAAATACTAAGGACTGGTGAGTCGGTTATGGAGAATTTGACTTAAAATATGTGGAGTATGACTCTAGTTTTTAGTTGGACATAACAATAGCAAGAACGTGTTAGAATACATCCTTAAATAATAGAGCAATTTACTGAAATGCTTCCAAGCAGAGCAATATAGCCAAATTTAAATTGTGAGGCAGAATGCATTGCAGCATTCGATGCTTACAAGGAAGTTATGTGATTGTACAGGTTCACTGGTAAGCTAGGAGTGGTACCCTCCGATGATGGTCCTGCTGTATTGTACAGCACCTGAGCTATAGCTCATGCCAAAGAGCTGAAGTCTTATTAGCTTACAAGGTAATCTGCATCGCTACCACCTTATTCGAAAAATCTGTTAAGATGACGTCAATCTTTAGAAGATCGACGGAAAAGAGAACTTGACCAACCCATTCACTAAAGCTTCTATATCTAGGAGTTTTGAGATGATTAGCTTTAGTCCATGTGGGAGTTGTTGGAAATTATGTCCTAAAGCCAATCGTTTGATGATTGTGCTAATTATAAATATATATGAATTGATAAATAATAAAAGTTATTTGATATTTTTCATCATAAGGTTATATCTTCTAATAAACTCTTATGTTGTGATGAAGTCCTTAGGACTATTTTGATCGATAAAGAAGGATTTATCATGTAGTCCTTAAAATAGTTTGCGATCAAATGATACGCTATTACTAGGATGATAGCGATATCAAGTGTAGGTCATTGTGTACCATATGCATTGGTTGTCCTCATAACCAAATGGTATGGAGATACTGGTATGGCATGCAGGTGAGGTGTAGGAGTATATCATCACGGAACGTGACCAACTATGGAGCACTCGTTAGATGTGTGCCCTAGATGCCAGATTGGCTGACACATTCCTATACAAATCTAAGGACAAATTTATAATTTTGACTATAAATCAATAAATGGGTTATTCTTCTATCACATTGTATACATTGTGTCTATGATACATCCTTTGAGTAAGTAGGAATGTCAATTTATATTTTCAAGAGTTGAAAATTTAAGGCATGAATTTACATAACTAACTCATAAACAGCTCCTGACCATAGGATCATCATGAGGATGGTGATCGATCCAAAAGGTTAGTACACGATCGCTTTCTTAGGATAGATGTGTCTTGAGTCTACGGTGTGGAGACATCGGAGCGAGAGTATAGGTATTCGTTGAGAACGAGGGTACTGAGCATGACCATATCGAGCAATCATAAGGAAGTCTACCTTCTCGTCGATGATTAGCTCGATGCTGCAGTTGTGTGTCTAGTTCTTTGACCTGAGGAGCATCGACAGTTCACCTTGAGTGTGTTATAGTTTGACTACACTATAACTCGATCTTCTAGCCATTCAAAATCCTGAGATGTATGTTGGCTGTAGCATATTCATTGTAGGAACTAGGTCGCACCAAGATGGGATCTATCAACCTCGATAGAAGAGAGGAGTAGTCCTATGGTGATCGAAAGATTGAGTCCTTAAGCGCATGGCTATGATAGAGTGAAATAATGGAAAAGAGTTTTCATTAGAGTTTCAAAACGGACTCAGATCGATCGATTGATTCATATGACTAATGTTGGGTTTGACGAGTTCACCTTAACCCTAATTCAGTTGGGACTCATGATAGAGGAACTCAATCACACAGGTAACTACACCTAGAGGTTCATCTTCAATTCTGATGGGTTGCCATTACTTACTGCTAGGTATCACTGGTGGATTTTGAGAGTAATTAGAATGATATTGATGATTGATTATTCTAATTGTCTAAATCAGAAGAGTTCTGGTCCATCGAAAGGAGTTTCGATGATGTCGATGATGAGATCACACATGTCTCATTACCATACAAAATTGAATCTAACTGGGTTACACAAACAAGGGTTAGGGTCTAGATGTCATCAATTGGGCTAACCCAATTGATTTGGATAAGATCCAATTAGGTTCAAGAAAATTGTGCTAGCACACAATTGAGCCTAACTTTCTCCTCGTATAATCTTTTCTGACTCTACTGAGCCAAATATAATTTGACTCATCCAAAAAATCTTGAAAAGATTTCTGTTAGTCTAAATGAAGCTTGCCCAGCTCAGAAAAGGCTTGTCTTAATTCATGAGATGAATTTAAGACAAGCACCTGCTAATTTCTGTCACCTACCAATTTTATTTTAGGACATCTATCAAATATTGACATATGGGTCTTAAACTGAAAAGAGCTCATTGGAAGATTTTTGTGGAGTGTCCACATGCCTAAACCACATCAAATTGAGTGCCATAATTAGATTATGGCGTGAGCCCAATTGGATTAAAGTGGGTGCCCCAAATAGATAAGAATGAAAGAGTCCTGATAAACATGTACTCTTTGGCGCCACCTTACTTGTGCTTATCTAAAGTTGGCACCAACATTGGAGATAAGATGGGGTTCTTATCTGATGGGATCAGATGACATCACTCCACCAATCAGAATTTTTTCAAAATTAATTGGAATTTTTTGATTGGTCGAATGATGTGGCTGTTAGATGTATGCCCTAGATGCCAGATCGGCTGAAACATTCCTGTACAGATCTAAGGGCAAATTTATAATTTTGACTATTAATGAATAAAAGGATTATTCTTCTATCACATTGTGTACATTGTGTCTGTGATACATCCTTTGAGTTAGTAGGAATGTCAATTCATATTTTCAAGAGTTGAAAATTTAAGACATGAATTTACATAACTAACTTATAAACAGCTCCTGACCATAGGATCATCACGAGGATGGTGATCGATCTGAAAGGTTGGTGTATGATCACTTTCTTAGGGTAGATGAATCTTGAGTCTATGGTGTGGAGATATCAGAGTGAGAGTACAGATATTCATTGAGAATGAGAGTACTGAGCGTGACCATATCGAGCAGTCATAAGGAAGTCTACCTTTTCGTCGATGACTAGCTCGATGCTGCAGTTGTGTGTCTAGTTCTTTGACCTGAGGTGCATCGACAGTTCACCTTGAGTGTGTTATAATTTAACTACACCATAACTCAGTCTCCTAGCCATTCGAAACTCTGAGGTGTATGTTGGCTGTAGCATATTCATTGTAGGAACTAGGTCACACCAAGATGGGATCTATCAACCTCGGTAGATGAGAGGAGTAGTCCTATGATGATCGAAAGATTGAGTCCTTAAGTCCATGGCCATGGCAGAGTGTAATAATGAAAAAGAGTTTTCCATTGGGGTTTCACATCAAACTCGGATCGCTCGATTGATTCATATGACTGATGTTGGGTTTGACGAGTTCACCTTAACCCTAATTCAGTTGGGACTCATGATAGAGAAACTCAATCACACAGGTAGCTGCACCGAGAGGTTTGTCTTCAGTTTTGATGGGTTGCCACCACATACTACTAGATATCACTGGTGAATTTTGTAAGCAATTAGAATGATATTGATGATCGATCATTCTAATTGTCTGAATCAGAAGAGTTCTGGTCTATCGAAAGGAGTTTTGATGATGTCGATGATGAAATGACGACATATCTCATTACCATATAGAATTGAACCTAACTGGGTCACACAAATAAAGGTTAGGATCTAAATGTCATCAATTGGGCTAGCCCAATTGATTTGGATTAGATCCAATTAGGTTCGAGGAAATCATGCTAGCACTTGATTGAGCCTAACTTTCTCCTCGCGTAATCTTTTCTGTCTCTATTGAGCCAAATGTGATTTGACTCATCCAGAGAATCTTCAAAAGGTTTTTCTCAGTCTAAATGAAGCTTGTCCAACTCAAAAAAGATTTGTCTTAATTCATGAGATGAATTTAAGACAACACCTGCTAATTCCTATCACCTGCCAATTTCATTTTAGGACATCTGTCAAAAGTTGACATATGGGTCTTAAACTGAAGAGGGCTCATTGGAAGATTTTTATGAAGTGTCCACAAGCCTAGCCACATCCAATTGGGTGCCATAATCAGATTATGGTGTGAGCCCAATTGGATTAAAGTGGGCGCCCCAAATGGATAAGGATGAAAGAGTCCTGATTAACATGAACTCTTGGGCGCCACCTCTATTTGTGCTTATCCAATGTTGGCACCATCTTTTTGAGATAAGGTGAGGTTCTTATCTGATATGATCAAATGACATCACTCCACCAATCAAATTTTTTTTAGAATTTATTGGAATTTTCTGATTGGTTGAATGATGTGGCCCTGCACAGCATACAGGGTCTATATAAACCCTGCTGCGCCTAGGGTTTCAAGGTAGAATTTGTTTTATGCACAAAACCCAATAGCTACTGCCCCCTCCCCTCTTCTCTACATCCTCCCTGCTCTCCTTCCTCCCCTCTTCATGTCCAAAGAGTTGGATGTCTATCTGGCAAAGATCCAAGGTGTGGTGATGCTTGGAACAGAAGGCTGTAGGAATTCTTCGATAGACTGCTGCTCCAACTTCAGGAAGACTTTTGAAGATCTTCCTAATTAGATTTAGATCTGATTTTTGGAGCATAGATTCATGAAGAGAATATGTTCTAGGTCCTACTTGAGTGGATACCGGTAGAGGCCAAGCACTTGTGTGGCTACATCAGAACCTCGGGCTATGCTGAGATCATCTACAGGGTAATCAGATTATCCTTGAGGTATTACTTGTTTCCTCATCTCTTTTAGATTTATTTTAGACTTAATATCAGATATGAAGATTAGATCTAGAGACTTAGATCTAAAATATATATAGAATAATTTTTTTTTTAATTATTTCACCCCAGATTTGATGAAATCTGTAAGATCCTACGAGGAAAAGCGGTTTTCCTCTTTCAACTGGTATCAGAGCCAGGTTGTTGGCTCTATTTCAGATCTAATTTAGATCTGATTTTAATTTTTATTTATCTGATATTAAATATTTCAGATGTCATATCAGATATGATAGGATCTAAAATCAAAATATTTAAAATTAAATCTAAGAAGATCTAACATGCATGAGATGCATGACTAGACTAGGATTAGTTGAATCCATGAATAGTCTTAAGTTTTATGTTTTAATGAGATTAAAATATGAATTAAATATAATTTATTCTTTATTTTTTATGATATTATAATTATTATAATCAGATCAAAAAATAAAAAAATAAAATTTTAATTATTTTATAAAATTGATCTATTGCATGTCTAGACTAGTTGTAGAATTGTTCTAGTAACTTGTCTAGAATAGTTTTTATTTTGAATAGTTCAATTTAAATTTTACTTTTTAGATATTACATATGATGTATCAGATCTGAAAGTATATTAATTAGATTGATTTTTGATACATGAGATGTATGCAAAGTATGTATTAGTTAGATCTTAAATTGTATATGAGATATGTAAATTTAGATCTAACTAGTTTTGTAGTTAAATTTATATTTCTGATTAAGGTATTTCTCATGGCTGTCTGGTCATAAGAATAAAGTAGGATTTTAAGATCCTCTCTTCCCATTCAATGGGGTGTTCATATGACGTGTAAGGGTGCCACACGTTCATCCTTAATCAAAAATCAAAACTTACTTTTCTGCAAAACTCTAGATCCTGAAATCCTAGGATTTATTTTATATATTTTATTTATGAACCCAAAATTAATTAATGAATTAAGTTTATGAAATCAATTTGGTCTAAAATTGAGAATTTCAGATCTAAGATATTTTCATAAAATTGGGTTCGGGCTTGGGTAGCTCAATTAGGTCTAGCAGTTGATCAAATTGAATCAAGAGTTGGTTAGGTGGGATCGTGAAAGCTAATAATTGACCAGCCTAATAGGATTAAGTCTGGGTCAAGGTCGAATCACATTTAGATGTGACTCGATCAAGTTAAGACCTAATTTGGCTTAGTGGTTAGAGTCTGGATTGTAGGCTAACCCAATTGATTCTAGTTCGACAATTTGGTGTCTAAGGTAAGTAGGGCAGATGCGATCGATTGGTTTTTAATTGGGAGCTACTCGACTCGAATGCATTCTTATCGAGTTAATGACATATCCCTTCCACCAGTCTCACTTACCTGGCCATATGTGTCGATCCAGTTCTGATTTGAGGTGGCTAACAATTCGAGCTGACCCATGCCACTAGGTTAGTCATAATTGTTATGACTATGTCAAGTCAAGTTTAATGAGACCTAAATCAAATCTCCCTAAGAAAATATTAAGTCTAGGTCTTCCACTATTGTGGATGTGCGGGCTCTTCCCAGGGTTGATTGTTTTCGGTTGGTTATAGTGGCTCAATTGCATCGGGAAGATGCAACCATGTCCATTAGGCATTGGATGCTACAAATTAGAGGATGGGTTGGGCTCAATATTTTAGATATGGTGAGGGACCCAATCAGGAATCTAGTTCACGCAAATGATGGGTCTGACTTAACTAAGGATCGAAGCAATATCCCAGGCACGATGAGCTTCATGAATTAGAGATCAAGTTTTGGGTGCAACATGATTAGAGAATCATTGGACAAGAGTTATCCACTCATCGATTGACCTATCACCAATAACTATTAGGTGAGGTGGTGAGCCAGTCGGTGAGACCGCACCACCCACTAAAAATCACTGATCATGGAGATTTTCACATCTCTATCAAGGAGGTGTAGGGATCTGAAAAAATAGTAGGAGCCTAATTTATTTAAAAATAAAATCTTTAAATAAATTGGTTAAGTCTGATTATAAAATTTAACTAGAAAATTTTGACTCTCTATAGGAAACATGTCTGCCTCCAACCTCCTGACCAAAATACTAGACACCCACAGATTGACTGGACCCAATTTCAAGGACTGGTTGAGGAACTACAGAATTATTCTAGGTTTTAAAAAATTGACTCATGTCATGGACCAGGACCCACCTGCTATGCCAGCACGTCCGACTGCTGAACAGAGAGCGTCTCTGAAAAAATGGATAGATGATGATAACAAAGCAAGGTACTATATGTTGGGTGCAATGTCTGATGACTTGCAGCACCAACATGAGAACATTTTGACTACCCACCAAATGTTGGGTCACCTACAAGAGTTGTTTGGTGAATAGAGTCGCGCGGCCAAGTATCAAGTCTGTCAAAGACTTTTTAAGGCCAAGATGCATGATGGACAGTCAGTCCAAGATCATTGTTTGACAATGATCAAAGATCTTGAGGAGTTTGAGATGCTCGGTATCATCTTAGACAAGGATTTTCAAATTGATGTGATCCTTCAGTCCTTGTCCGATGCATATGGTCAGTTCATCATGAACTTTCATATGCATAAGATGCAGTATACCTTGGTCGAGTTAATGAACATGCTGGTTACGACTGAGCTTTCTATGAAGGGTTCAAAAGGCTCAATTCTTACTATGGAGTGGACTTCTTCCAAGAGAAAGTCTTTTGGAAAGAAAAAGAGGTCTGCAAAGAAGTAGAAGGTGGATAGGAAGAAGAGGAAGTGGAACTGTCCTCGGTACCTGGCCACCCTAAAGAACAAGAAGGATAGTCCTTCTGGAGGTATGCTCGTTTTAGAGTCTAATCTTATGGTTTCTTCTGCATCCAGTTGGGTGCTTGACTCTGGTTCTAGTGCTCATTTGTGCACTTCTATGCAGGATCTTGAGGAGAGCAGGAGGCTGAGGGATGGGGAGATGATCCTACGCATCGGGAACAGAGCACGAGTTGCTGCTGTGGCCGTAGGAACCTACCCTCTGCGATTACCATTAGGATTAGATTTAGTTTTAAGAGATTGTTATTATGTTCCTGCAGCAAGCAGGAATTTGATTTCTGTTTCATGTTTAGCACAAGAAGGCTATGTGATTAGCTTTCATAAGGACCATTGTAATATTTTTTATGAAAATAATAAAGTTGTAGATGGTTTTCTTATTAACGATTTCTATCAGTTACATGTTGATGTATCTGTATTTAATATCGAGCAAAATGTGAATGCCATAGGAATTAAAAGGCTTAGAGATAGTCTAAATAATAAGTATTTGTGGCACGTAAGGCTAGGTCATATAGCGGAAGACAGGGTTAACAAATTGGAGAAATTTGAGCTATTGAGTCCATTGACTTTCGAGTCATATCCAGTTTGTGAATCATGCCTTCAAGGCAAAATGACCAAGCTTCCTTTTGTGGGATATAGAGAAAGGGCCACAGACCTATTTGCCCTAGTACATACGGATGTGTGCGGCCCATTTGATGTGCCGGCTAGAGGCAACTACATCTAATTCATTATCTTTACCGATGATATATCTAGGTACGGGTATGTATTTCTAATGAAACACAAGTCTGAAGCTTTTGAAAGGTTCAAAGAATTCAGATATGAGGTAGAAAAATAAACTGAAAAGCCCATTAAGGTTCTTCGATCAGATCGAGGAGGTGAATACCTTAGTCGGAAGTTCCTAGACTATCTTAAGGACAATGGCATAGTCTCTTAATGGACTCCACCTGAAATGCCTCAACTCAACGAGATTTCAGAATGGAGAAATCGAATCCTATTAGATATGGTCCGTTCCGTGACGTGCTTCACGGACCTCCCCGAATTTTTTTGGGGATATTGTCTCATGATAGCAATTTATGTATTGAATAGGATTTCTTCTAAAACCATTCCTACCACACCATTTGAGATATGGCATGGTAAGAAGCTAAGTCTAAATCATCTCAAAATTTGGGGTTATCCAGCTTATGTCAAGAGACAGCAGGCGGACAAGTTAGAGTTCAGATCTTTTAGAGCTCGGTTCATAGGATATCCTAAAGAGTCATTAGGATACTATTTCTATATTCTGGAAGACCACAATGTGATTGTGAGTCAAAATACTATTTTTCTTAAAAAATAGTTTATTCAAGATGGTGACATCAGAAGAATAATTAAGCTCAAAGAAAATATCTCCTAAGAGCAATGAGCTAAAGAACCTGAGGAACCAAATCAATCAGAATTAGTCCTAACACAACCTCTTCCACCTCATAGATTGACTAGGGTTTCCCATCCTCCTGAAAGGTACTTAGGTACCATACAAAAGGATGTAGAGGAAATGTTCCTCACGGAAAATGGGGCTCATGGTGATGACCCCAAGACCTATGAGGAGGCGATATCAGATATCGACTCTAAGAAATGGTTAGAGGCAATAAGATCAAAAATTGACTCGATGCACTCAAACCAAGTCTGGACCTTGGTAGATCCACCTGAAGGTATTGCACCTATTGCGTGTAAATGTATCTTCAAGAGAAAGATAGGTACAGATGGGAATGTGGAGACATTCAAGGCTAGGATCGTAGCGAAAGGTTATAGTCAGTGCGAAGGCATTGACTATCAGGATACCTTTTCGCCCGTAGCCATGCTAAAATCCATCCGCGCATTGCTTGCTGTTGCAGCCTATTTCGATTATAAAATATGACAGATGGACGTGAAAATGGCATTCTTAAATGGACATCTTGAGGAAGATATCTATATGGAATAGCCGTTTAATTTCACATCCAGTGATGATGATCACAGGATCTGCAAGCTACAAAGGTCCATTTATGGACTTAAGCAAGCATCTCGGAGCTGGAATACTCGTTTCAATGATGTGATCAAAATATTTGGTTTCATCAAGAACGAGGAGGAACTATGTGTGTTCAAAAAGATCAGTGAGAGCGCAGTTGTCTTCCTCGTATTGTACGTAGATGACATCCTCCTAATTGGGAATGACATTCCCATGTTGACCTCAGTCAAAGTATGGTTGTCTAAGGAGTTCTCTATGAAAGATCTAGGAGAGGCATCCTTTATACTGGGTATTAAGGTCTATAGAGATAGATCAAATAGGATGCTCAGACTTTCACAGAAGATGTACATACAGGAGGTGCTAAAAAGGTTTAGCATGGAAAACTCCAAAAGAGGTTTATTACCTTTTAGACATGGCATTCATCTCTCCAAGAAGATGTGCCCTAGCACACCTGAGGAGATTGAACGCATAAGCAAGATCTCTTATGCTTCGGCAATAGGGAGCCTCATATATGCCATGCTATGTACACGACCTGATATAGCCTATGCTGTGAGTGTCACAAGTAGATATCAGTCGAATCCAGGCGAAGAGCACTGGACTTCTGTGAAATGTATCCTTAAGTACTTAAGAAGGACTAAGGATATGTTTCTAGTCTTTGGGAATGGAGAACTTGTTGGAGCACAATCCCGGCTCCTCCCACGGACCTTTGGTGCAGCAGAACCAGCAACGAATAGATCTGAAGACTTCTGGACACGATCTAAGGCCCTTAACGAAATCAGCCTGGTTGCTGTCTTCTTCGTCAGCCTTTCGTTCTAGATGAAGAACACCTTTGAAACCACCTCAAAAAAATCCAAGATCTAGTACCCAACCAGATCAGACCTAGATCGAGGTCTTCCAACTTATAGATCTTGAATCAGGGTATTTTAGATGAGAAAGAAGATAGATGGAGACAGACCTCGCAGATCTGTCCTGCTGCAGTCTTTTTGTAGATCTGTTGATGGAGATCTCACCCACACCTCAAACGAACTCAGATCAACTCCAGATCTAAGAGAGACTTGTACCAACCTCTTCTTAAGAGATTTCAAGTCCTGGACCTGGTGTTTGGGTTCCTGCAAGAGAGGGAAGAGAAGAAATGGCCGGTGGCTGCAAAGGGGGGAAGGGGCTAGCGCCTCCCTTCCTTTCTTTTCTTTTATGGACTCGCGGCAACAAACCCTAGGGTTTCTTGCTCCTGGTGCATGGAAGATAGCTGGAGAGAGAGGGAGAAGAGAGAGTGAGACTTGGGAGAAAGAGTTGTCTATTTTTTTGG
The DNA here is from genome assembly GCF_000442705.2 of Elaeis guineensis. Lineage (NCBI taxonomy): Eukaryota > Viridiplantae > Streptophyta > Magnoliopsida > Arecales > Arecaceae > Elaeis > Elaeis guineensis. The sequence continues at coordinate 58,762,092 of NC_025993.2, forward strand.
CTTTATCCAACCTATACACAGTACATGTATATATAAACATAGGATCAAGTGACCCAAACCCAAAACTTCCTTGACCAACTCTATAGAAGATTAGGTTAACCCAAGCCCATGTACACCCATGACTCGACCTAATCTCAACTCTCCTGGGCCCAGATCTGGCCCATAAAGAGTTGGTCCCTTAAGGCCCACATAACCTAGACCTCAAGAACCCAAAAGGCCCACAGCCTTTCAACCTAGGGCCCAACTAGCCCTAGAGTCTCCATGAAGCCCTCATGAATGATGGACCTTGGCCTTAGCCTTGGTCTCCTGGGCCTTGGGCACACCACCTGGATTACAACAATCTTCACCTTGGTGTCTCAAGGCCTCAACCAGCTTCACTCTGTCCTTGCGACTGTAGAACCATTTGCAGCCAATGGGCCTCTTCCCCTGTGGCAACTGCACCAATCACCACGTCTGGTTCTGGTGAAGAGACTGCATCTTCTCGGACATTGCCTGGACCCACCGCTCTCTGTCCTTGCTCTCAATAGCCTTCTGATACATATATAGGTCTCCATTCGCTGTCACCAGGGTATATGACAGCATCTCCTCGAAGCCATATCGGTCTGGTTGCCTGATGGTCCTCTTGGGCTTGTGTAGGGCAACATCGATATTAGTCCTCGATCCAGCTCGCTCCTGCTAGACCTCTCCACCTCGATTATCCATCCGAGTCCTCTCCACCTGTGGAGACAACTTAGGTAGGTTCTCCACCTGAATGTCATGTCCTTCCATAGTACCTACAAGAGGCAAAATCAAAGAAGTAAGCTGTCCAGCAGCGCCCTGCTGGACCTCCTCCTGCTCCTGCTGCTCCTCCATGCCTGCTCGCCTCCGTAAGACTGACTCCTCATCAAAAGTCACATCCTGACTAATGATGACCTTCTTTTCCAAGGGATCCCATAGCCTGTATCCCTTGACTCCTCACGGATAGCCTAGAAACACCGCCTTGCGTGATCTGGCATCTAGCTTGCTCCGCTCACCAGCTCCAATGTGCACATAGACCGTGCACCCAAATACCCGTAGATGGCCCAGCCCAACTGTCCTCTTAGACCACACCTCCTCTGGAAGCCTACCATCCAACCTGGTGTGAGGTGACCGATTGACCAAGTAACTTGCTGCGTCTATTGTGTCAACCCAGAACTCCTTTGGAAGCCCTGCCTGCAGCCTCCTGCATCGTGCCTTTTCCAAAAGTGTTCTGTTCATCCTCTCGGCCACCCCATTCTGCTGTGGAGTCCCCCTAACTGAGAAGTGTCTCCTGATCCCACACTCCTCATAGTAGTCCTGGAACTCTCTACTGGTGTACTCCCCGCCATTGTCTAACCTCAGACACTTCACGCTCCTCCCCTGTTCCTTCTCCACCTCCGCTCTCCAGATCTTGAACTTGGTGAAGACCTCTAACTTCTCTCTCATGAAGTAAATCCAGAGCTTCCTTGAGAAATCATCAATCAGGGTCATGAAGTATCTGGCCCCATTCTTAGCTAAAATTGGGGCTGGCCCCCACACATCCATGTGTACTAACTCCAGAGGGGCTGCACTCTGGGCTGTACTGATGGTGAACTGAACTCTTCTCTACTTTTCCATCTGGCAAGGCTCATAGATCTCCCCTATAGCACCATCCTCCAGATTAGAGATGAGTCCTCTCCTGCTCAACTCCCTCAGCCCCCTGTCACCCATGTGGCCTAGGCGGTAGTGCCACATCCTGTAAGTCCCCTCCTGGTCCTGTGCTGCAGCTGCTGCATCAGACTCTCCGATCACACAGATCCCTCCATGCGATAGAGGTTATTATCCAACCTCCTACCTCTCATCACTACCATAGCTCCATTGGAGATGTTTAATACTCTGCTTCTAGCCCTACTGTTGAAGCTGTATCCACTGCGCTCCAAGTAGCCTAGTGACACCAGATTCTTTTCCAGCTCCAGGATGTGCTTTACATTTGTCAATATCCTGACAATCCCATCACACATCCTCACCCTGACTGTCCCTATCCCAGCCACCTTGCAAGGATGATTGTCGCCTAGAGTCACTGATCCCTCATCTGTCTTGGTGTATGTCGCAAACCAAGACCTGTGTGGTGTGTAATGGTGTGAACACGCAGAGTCTAGTGTCCACTCCTCTGTGTACTGCCTGTGACCATCTGATACCACAAGTAGATCATCCTCCACCTGCTGCCCAGCAACTGCACTCACTGATTCTGAGCCACTTCTTTCTTCCTTCTTGCTCTTTCATAGTGGACATTCTCGCTTGAAGTGCCCGAACTCGTTGCACTTGAAGCATTTCACCTCTTTCTTTTCCTTCCTGGACTTGGACCGCCCCCTGGACTTGCTTCTACCTCTACCTGTCCTCTCCCCTACTGCCAAACCCTCCTGGGGAGCCCGATCTCTGGTCAACTTTTCTCTCTGCTCATTAGACCTCAGCACTGAGACCATGTCCTCATATTCCAGAGTCTCCTTGCCGTAGAGCAGTGTAGTCACCAAAGAGTCATATGATCCTGGTAGTGAACACAAAAGCAACAGGGACTTGTACTCCTCATCCAACTTCACCTCGATATTCATCAACTCCGTGCACAACTGGTCGAACCTCTGAATGTGGCCAATCACATCACATCCCTCCTGCATCCGAAGATTGTACAATCTCTTCTTCAGCATCAGCTTGTTGCACATATTCTTCCCCATATACATGGTGTGCAACTTCGACCAAAGGCCCTTCGGGGTCTTTTCTTCCAGCACCGAATACAACACCGCATACACCAAACATCCTCTGATCATCGAGTATGCTTTCTTCTCCAACGATGCCCACTGTCTATCTGTCATTCCCTCAGGCTTCTCATCCAAAGCCTGATCCAGATCTGCTTGCACCAGAAGATCCTCCACCCGAATTTTTCACATGAAAAAATTTCTCTTGCCATCAAACTTCTCGAACTCAACCTTCATATTGCTGCCCATGACTGGATCCAAGCCAAACAAGCAATATAAAATCAAGAAGTGTAGAATATACCTTGATGGTACCTTACTGAAAATTTTCAGCACTTGGGATCTTCAACTTCTCATACTTGAAACTACTTCCTCACCATCGTGGCTTTGATACCAACTATTGGAGCATGATCCCAGCTCCTCCCACGGACCTTTGGTGCAGCAGAATCAGCAATGAATGGATCTGGAGACTTTTGGACACGATCCAAGGCCCTTGACGAAATCAGCCTGGTTGCTGTCTTCTTCGTCAGCCTTTCATTCCAGATGAAGAACACCTTTGAAACCACCTCAAAAAAATCCAAGATCTGGTACCCAATCAGATCAAACATGGACCTAGGTCCTCCAATTTGTAAATCTCAAATTGGGGTGTTCTAGATAGGGAAGAAGATAGATGGAGACAGACCTCACAGATCTGTCCTGCTGCAGCCTTTTTGTAGATCTGTTGATGGAGATCTCACCCGTGCCTCAAACGACCTCAAATCAACTCCAGATCTAAGAGAGACTTGTACCAACCTCTTCTCAAGAGATTTCAGGTCTTGGACCTGGTGTTTGGGCACCTACAAGAGAGGGGAGAGAAGAAATGGCTGGCGGCTGCAAAGGGGGAAGGGGCTAGTGCCTCCCTTCCTTTCTTTCCTTTTATGGACTGGCGGCAAGAAACCCTAGGGTTTCTTGCTCCTGGTGCATGGAAGATGGCTGGAGAGAGAGGGAGAAGAGAGAAAGAGACTTGGAAGAAAGAGTTATCTATTTTCTTGGCTTCATCCAACCTATACACAGTACATGTATATATAAACACAGGGTCAAGTGACCCAAACCCAAAACTCCCTTGACCAACTCTATGGGAGATTAGGTTAACCCAAGCCCATGTACACCCATGACTCAACCTAATCTCACCTCTCCTGGGCCCAGACCTGGCCCATAAAGAGTTGGTCCCTTGAGGCCCACATAACCTAGACCTCAAGAACCCGAAAGGCCCACAGCCTTTCAACCTAGGGCCCAACTAGCCCTAGAGTCTCCATGAAGCCCTCATGAATGATGGACCTTGACCTTAGCCTTGGTCCCCTGGGCCTTGGGCACACCACCTGGATCATAACAGAACTCTAGATTCAGGGATATACAGACTCAGACTTTATGTCTGATATAGATGATCAAAAGTCGACATCTGGGAGTTTGTTCATTTGCAATGGTGGTGCAGTCAGCTGGAAGAGTTCCAAACAGACTGTGATTGCTGATTCCACCATGGAGGCAGAGTGTATTACTGCATCAAAAGCTGCGAAGGAGGTATTTTGGTACAAGAAGTTTATCATGGAGCTTGGAGTGATGTCATCGGATGCCATCCCTCTTTACTGTGACAATAATGGTGCTATAGCCCTAGCTAAGGAGCCAAGGTCTCACCAGAAGTCCAAGCACATCGAGCGGCAATTCTATTTGATCCCTGATTATCTTAAAAAGGGTTGTGTCAAGGTCAGGAGAGTCGACTCCACAGACAATGTGGTAGATCCACTGACTAAGCCATTGGACCAGCAAAAGATCGAAGCCCACCTTGAGAAGATAGGACTTAGATATGAAGCTAATTGGCATTAGGTCAAGTGGGAGTTTGTTAGATGTGTGCCCTAGATGCCAGATTGGCTGACACATTTCTGTACAAATCTAAGGGCAAATTTATAATTTTGACTATAAATCAATAAATGGGTTATTCTTCTATCACATTGTGTACATTGTGTCTGTGATACATTTTTTGAGTTAGTAAGAATGTCAATTCATATTTTCAAGAGTTAAAAATTTAAGGCATGAATTTACATAACTAACTCATAAACAGCTCCTGACCATAGGATCATCACGAGGATGGTGATCGATCCGGAAGGTTAGTGTACGATCACTTTTTTAGGATAGATGTATCTTGAGTCTACAGTGTGGAGACATCGAAGCGAGAGTACAAGTATTCATTGAGAATGAGAGTCCTGAGCGTGACCATATCGAGCAGTCATAAGGAAGTCTACCTTCTTGTCGATGACTAGCTCGATGCTGCAGTTGTGTGTCTAGTTCTTTGACCTGAGGAGCATCGACAGTTCACCTTGAGTGTGTTATAGTTTGACTACACCATAACTCGATCTTCTTGCCATTCGAAATCCTGAGGTGTATGTTGGCTATAGCATATTCATTGTAGGAACTAGGTCGCACCAAGATGGGATCTATCAACTTCGGTAGAAGAGAGGAGTAGTCCTATGATGATCGAAAGATTGAGTCCGTAAGCCCATGCCCATAGGAGAGTGAAATAATGGAAAAAGAGTTTTTCATTGGGATTTCACATTGGACTCAGATCGATTGATTGATTCATGTGACTGATGTTGGGTTTGATGAGTTCATCTTAACCCTAATTCAGTCGGGACTCATGATAGAGGAACTCAATCACACAGGTAGCTGCACCGAGGGGTTCATCTTCAATTCTGATGGATTGCCACCACATACTACTAGATGTCACTGGTGGATTTTGGGAGCAATTAGAATGATATTGATGATCGATCATTCTAATTGTCTGAATCAAAAGAGTTCTGGTCCATCGAAAGGAGTTTCGATGATGTCGATGATGAGATCATGACATGTCTCATTATAATATGAAATTTAACCTAACTGGGTCACACAAATAAGGGTTAGGATCTGAATATCATCAATTGGGCTAACCCAATTGATTTGGATAAGATCCAATTAGGTTCAAGGAAATCGTGCTAGCACACGATTGAGCCTAACTTTCACCTCGTGTAATCATTTCTGTCTCTATTGAGCTAAATATGATTTGACTCATCCAGAGAACTTTTGAAAGTTTTCTCTTAGTCTAAATAAAGCTTGTCCAGCTCAAAAAAATTTTGTCTTAATTCATGAGATGAATTTAAGACAACACCTGCTAATTCCTGTCACCTGTCAATTTCATTTTAGGACATCTATCAAATGTTGACATATGGGTCTTAAACTGAAGAGAGTTCATTGGAGGATTTTTATGGAGTGTGCACATGCCTAAACCACATCAAATTGGGTTCCATAATCAGATTATAGTATGAGCCCAATTGGATTAAAGTGGGCGCCCCAAATGGATAAGAATAAAAGAGTCTTGATAAACATGAACTCTTTGGCGCCACCTTGCTCATGCTTATCCAAAGTTGGCACTAACATAGGAGAGAGGGTGGGGGTTCTTATTTGATGTGATCAGATGACATCACTCCATCAATCAAATTTTTTTTTAGAATTTATTGGAATTTTTTGATTGGTCGAATGATGTGGCACTGCGCAGCATCCAGGGTCTATAAAATCCCTATCTGTGCCTAGGGTTTAAAAGTTTCTGCTCAATACCTAGCCAAAATGAGAATTCTCTCCTCTTCTCTATATCCTCCCTTCTCTTCTCTCTCCCCTCTTCACATCCAAGGAGTTGTACATCCATCTGGCAAAGGTCCAAGGCGTGGTGATGCCTGGAACAGGAAGGCTGCAGGACATCTTCGATAGGCTGCTGCTCCAACTTCAGAAGGAGTTCTAAAGCACTTCCAAATCAGATAGAGATTTGATTTTTGGAGCATAGATTCATGAGAAAAAGACATTCTAGGTTCTGCTTGAGTGGATACTGGTAGAGACCAGGCACTTGTGTGGCTACATCAGAACCTCGGGCTGTGCTGAGATCATCTACAGGGTAATCAGATTACCCTTGAGGTATTATTTGTTTCCTCATCCCTTTTAGATTTATTTTAGACTTAATATCAGATATGAAGATTAGATCTGAAATAAATATAATATAATTTTTTTTTTAAATTATTCCATTCCAGATTTGATGAAATCTGGAAGATCCTACAAAGGAAAAGGCATTTTTTCCTTCAGCACTCTGATAAACACTTAATTTAAGTCATTTAAAGTAAAAAATTATATTTAATTTAATTTATTTATTAAGAATTTGATGCTTCTTTTTATGTTTTACAGGAAAGATGATTGCCGATACAAAGAATCCGATTCGCAGATCAAAAAGCCTCAAGTTTGAAGAAAATTAGACTTAAAATAAAATTAAAATAATAGAAGGATGCATACGAAATTATAGAAAATGAAGATACTATGCAAGAAACCCAAAAAGGATATAGGCATCATTTTAAAGAAACCTAAATTTCTTTTTATAATTTTCTAATTAAAAAGAAGCATAAGTGGTTTCCTAACAGCTAACGGGTCCGTGAAAGAAGATTGCGGGCGCACGGCATTGCGGGCGCGCGGCATTGCAGGCGCACGGCATGGCGGGTTTGTGGGGAGTTTGTGCTGGCGGACACAGTGGTGAACAGACGAACGCTCATGATAGCAAATGGATCTGAAAATTAAAGGAAAAAAATATAATACTTGGAAATACTTCAAGAGGAAGAATTTATATTTTCTTTATCTGCTTGTGATCTTTCCATCTCATCCATCCATCTTTTAGTCCTTAGTATTTTCTGTAGTCCCACATCTGAAAACCATGTAAAACTCCTCCCTCCTAACACCTATAAAAAGGCTCTTGTACTCCTATTTGAGGAGGATCCCAAAAATTCTTCTAGAGCCTTGCACAGAGGAAGAGAAAGGGACTACTCCATGAGCAGCTAGGCTAGCAGTCTCGGGAGTGGAGAAGAAATTTTGTAACGACACAGAATGGGTTTATTGTTCTAAACTTTCTTGTATTTCTTTATATGCAATAAAGATTATACTTTTTATTTAAATCATCATGAGTTCTTTATTTGCTCTCTTTCATATGCTTTTTTTTATGCTTTCCTGTTAGATTAATATTAGGAACAACTTTTACTTTTCGGAGATGCACCGTGATCTACGGGTACGGGGCATGCTGAGAAAAAAAGAGTTATTTACCTAGTACTTTTCAGAGACATGCCGTGATCTACGGGTATGGGGTGTGCCGAGGAAAGATAGGTATTTTTTTTAAGATTAATCGTATCTATTTAATTAAAAAAAAAAGGAGATACAACTCTACTAGTGCAAAATTAATTCCAAACTCCCGAGCTCTTTATTTTCTAATTACATCAATTTTAAGATAATTTATTTTCTAAATCAAAACAATGCTTCTTTCTTTTATTTTGCAATCTCAACTTAGCCCAAGGTCCCTAAGGATATGATCTCGACTCATCCTACCTACGTAGTGAGTAGAGTTATTTTTGGTGCTATCAATGATGACGCATCAAATTTTGGCACCGTTGCTGGGGATCTTGGTATGGTTGAATTAAAAAAAAAAAAACTACTGACATTTCATAACATTTAACTAAAATAGCATAATCTCAAATATAAAAATCTCTAACTTGATTGGACACCTTGTTCCTTTGCATTGCATCTCCATAATTAACTTTAAGGGTGCAACCCATTAACTAAGATAAGGTAGGGATTTGATCACCCTTCCTTGGCCCACAAATCACTCCCTTGCATTTGCATAACCTAGACTTTAATCTAAAATTAATTAGACATTGACCCCTAAGGATTTCGAGCTCATTAGGACAAGTGACCCTGAGAGTTGAACCAGGTTAGACTTGGTCAGCTAGCTGGTGTCTAGGCAAGTGGTTTGCGGGACGACTGGGCCCGAAGGAAGGTGGTTTTTAATTGATTCCGTTGGCTGATCTGGCCAATTTAATTGGTGTCTAAGGAAAGCAACGGGAGGACTCCCACCGACCTTACACTTATCTGGCCAGTTGGTTGCTCAAGCTCCGACTTGGAGGGCTTGAAGGCTAACTACAGTTAGGAGCTGTCTAGAACTAGGGTAACTTTAGGATAGAGAGTCCACTGCGTGCTAACTTGATTGAAATTAAAATCTAACCACAACTAATTCTTCTATTAGTTTTAGGACTTCTTAAGATCTCTTCTTTAGAACCTTTTCTCTCTTCTCCTCTCCTCTTAATAATAAAAAAAAAAATCCTTAACAGACTAGGATAGTCCTACATAGACCTTTTAGTTGCATGTTAGGTCGACAATCACTAAAACCCGACTTGCAACCATTAGACGAAGAATTAGAAAAGACTCTTAGGACTATCCAAGTTAGAAACATGGCTGCACCTGGTGAGGCTAATCCTCCACGCTCATTGAGAGAATATTTCACTCCATCCTCGTATACCTACTCTCCATACATTCAAGCACCTCCAGTAGAAGCTACCCAATATGAGATTAAGTCTAGCATTATTCAAATATTGTCATCATTCTATGGACTTAGTAACGAGGACCCATACAAACACTTGGATGAATTTCTTGAAATTTGTTCTACAGTAAAAATCCAAAACTTCTCCGATGATGCCCTTAGGTTGAAACTGTTCCCTTTCTCACTTAAGGACAAAGCCAAGCATTGGTTAAACTCCTTAGACTCTATAACCATTTCAACTTGGGATCATCTTTAGAGAGAATTTCTCAAGAAATACTTTTCAATTAGAAAACCAAATCAAATTAGAAAGGCTATCACTAGTTTTTTCCAATTGGAGGGTGAACTTTTTCATGAGATATGGGAAAGGTTAAGGGACCTCATTCGTAAATGTCCACACCATGCGATCCCTAAATGGCAACTTTGTCAGTGTTTTTATGATGGTCTATCAGAGAAACACCGATAAATGGTTGACGCATCATGTGGTAGGACATTTATGCTAAAGAGTGAGGATGAAGCCTGGTAGCTCTTTGAAACACTTAGTGAGAATTCCCTACATCATATGTCTGCCACCTCTAGAGAACAACCCATGCTTCAACAAAAAAGAAGTAGAATTTATCAGATTGGAAACATCATAGATATCCACAGTAAGGTAGATGAACTGTCCAAAAATTAGACCGTCTTCTAAATACTGGATGTTGGTGCAAAAATCTGCCTGCGCCGGAGAAGCTGGAGTTGGAGAAGCCGTGGTCGCCACCGGGACCTGCAAAGGAAGTCTAAACCGGAGGTGGGGTTGCTCCGGCAAGACCCTCCGACGCTCAAGTCAATTCTCTGCCTCAACAAGAATGGAGTGCTCGAACGGAGAATTTAGCAGAGTTTTGAGATAAGAAAATGAGCTTAGAGAATAACGTATCTGAGTCCCCCTTTAATAGGCGGAGGGGGCAACGAATTGATGGCGACACCTGTAACCGTCTGGTAGTGGGCCGCCTGTGGTCAGGGGAATTTATTGCGAGAGGTAGTGGAGCGGAATCGTGGCCATCACCGCAGCTCGCCACGTGGAATCAGTTGTAGGGAGTGGAGCAGCACCCATTGTCGTGAGTTGCCAGCGGATGGGAGAATCGCCCGGTATCCATCGCAGGAGGTGGAGCAAGTTCGTGGCCGTTATAGTGGCCTGCCAGGGGGTAGTGGAGCTGTGTGGAATCTGCCACAGGAAGTGGAGCAGGGCGGCGACGGTTACTGCGGCTTGTCAGGGAATGATGGAGCTGTGCGGAATCCATCACAGGAAGTGGAGCAGGGTCGTGGCCATTTTGGTGGCCTGCCAGGGGGTGCGGATCTGTTGATTGAAGCTCGGCGACGGTTGGAGCCCGGCCTCTGTAGAGGTCCGGGAGAGGTCCTCCTGGCGGCTGGGGTCGTGGGCGGAGTCTGACTTCCGTGGGAGTCCGGGCGGAGTCGTGCTGCAGGGAATGTCGGAGGCGGAGCCCGGCTCCCGTAGGAGTCCGGGTGGAGTTGCTCTGTAGCTGCTGTTGGAGGCGGAGCTCGGCTCCCGTAGGAGTCCAGGCGGAGCTGCTCTGTAGCTGATGTCGGAGGCAGAGCCCGGCTCTCGTAGGAGTCCGGGCGGAGCCCTCTCAGAGCTGAAGTTGCGGGCGGAATCCGGCTCCCGTAGGAGTCCGGGCGGAGTCCTCTGCAATCAAAGTTAAAGGTGAAGTCCGACTCCCGTAGGAGTCCGGACGGAGCTTACCAGCAGTCATTGGAGTCGTCGGCGGGGCCCGGCTCCCGTAGGAGTCCGGGCGGAGCTATCTTGCAGCTGAAGTTGTTGGTCGTCGAGGATGAAGTCCGGCTCCCGCGGGAGCCCGGACGGAGATTTCTTTTGAGGTTGGCCTTGTTGGCGGAGCCGTTGATTTTGTGAAGGACTTCGGCTGGGGGTATTTTATACCCAACACCAGTCCCCCTACTTTCGAGTTTGAATTTCGAACGAAGGAAGTACAGAGAGATGGAGACAGCCGAAGTCGCCCCTTCGAATCCTACGTACCGCCACCCCCAGATATTTTGGCATTTAATGTGTGTACGTCAGAGCCCGCTTTTCGGTGAAGGTGACCTGAAGAGTCTTTTCGGAACCCCCATCGAAATGCGATCCCAAGCGCCGTGCCACGAGAATTTGCGAACGGTCAACCCTCGATAGCGATGAAGAGGATAAGCGCGACACGTGGCACGCACCAGTTGGCCCAGGAATACCTGCCGCCATAACTGCACTAGGATCCGTCGGCTATTTAAACCTCCTAGTCCTTTCATGGCTTTATCCTGGCGCCTTTCTTTCACCTGAGAGCCTTGCTTCCCTCGCACCAGTCCTTGCCTTCTTCAGCCCTCCCCAATTCTTCTCTGAGGGTTTCTACACCATGTCCTCTACCCCGGAGGCTATTCTTGAGGGGATTTCTAGGGCTTGGAGGAAGGTGAGGAGGAGAACGGCGGTCGGTGAGAATCTCCATCATTTTAAAGGGGGCACAGGGAAGAATTCCTTCAACAACAGGGGTTTAATAATGGGGGCTGTCGGTGAAGTTATTCTGCCTGCGAATTTTGGAGTAGCAAGGCGGGGTGATACCGGTCAAGAGGACAGAGCTGCCGTCATAAGCCATGACGGGATCCTTAACACCGTCGGGGCCGAGGGATCGGAGGCGGTCGGCATCGACGGTGGGGCAGTGGAACTTGTTGCGGGGATGGTGGAAGTAGCGCATGCCGACCTTGCTGGAGCATTTTGGGTGGCGGCTGTCGTGGAGCATTCGAAGATGAGCCACATATCTGGCGTCGCTACCGCTTCCAAGGTGACTCCGGTTCTTCTTGAAATAGGTCTTCGCTACTGCCGCCGTTGCCCTTACCGCCTCCGGAGATCTATCCCACCCTTTTCTCGCTAGGGTTGGGACTTTGGAGACAGAATGAGGCGAGATGGGGCGAGAGCTGTTACATGCACTAGAGAACGCGACTGAGAAGGATAGAGACGGGAAGAGGAGCTCGCATCTCGGAGCGGCTTCCGGTTCACCCTTCCCAGACCGTGTTTGCGAGGCTTGCGATGACGTGTATCTTCTTCTTCTTTTTTTTTCTGACCCACCGGGTCCTGTAACGTATACTCTTGTTAAATGAAAAAGAGATTTTGTTACCTCGTCTGCATCTCGCATTAAATAGTTGTCTGTCGAACTTCTTCATTTTCCTTTCCTCTTTCTTCCTTCTCTTCTTCTTTTCTTTCTCACGTCATCTCAAGGTCATCGACGACCTCTTCTGTTCATGTGGGTTTGTCATTTGCCGAGCTACCTTTCGGTTCTTACGTCGTTCGAAGATATCCGATTATCATTCCGTCGACGGTTGCAGGTTCGCTTGGGGACCTTCGGGCCCGAGGTCCCTCCTAGGGCTTGAATTTGGGGATTCGAGCTTCCGTTGCCTTCGGGCACTGTTTGCTTTCCTTTTTTGCTTGGGTTTTTTCTCTGCTGAAGTCAGAGCTAAGTTCGGCTCCCTTGGGAGCCCGAACGGAGAAGCCCTCCTGAAGTTGGAGTAGCCTGGCTCTCATAGGGGTCAGGGCGAAGTCTTCCTTCAATCAAAGTCGTAGGCAAAGTTCGGGTCCCGTAAGGGTCTGGACAAGGCCTATCGGCAGTTGCTGTTGTCAGCGGAGCCCGGCTCCCGTAGGAGTCCGGGTGGGGTTGTCCTGTAGCTGATGTCGGCGATGGAACCCGGCTCCCGTAGGAGTCCGGGTGAAGCCTTCCTAGGCGTCGAAACCCGGCTCCCGTAGGAGTCCGGATGAAATCTTCTTTGTCGTTGGAACCCAGCTCCCGTAGGAGTCCGGGTGAGGTCTTCTTTGGCATCGGAATCCGGCTCCCGTAGGAGTCCGGATGAAATCTTCTTTGTCGTTGGAACCCGGCTCCCGTGGGAGTTTGGGTGAAGTCTTCTTTGGCGTCGGAATCCGGCTCCCGTAGGAGCCCGAAGGAAATCTTATTTGTCGTTGGAACCCGGCTCCCATAGGAGTCCGGGTGAAGTCTTCTTTGGCGTCGGAATCCGGCTCCCATAGGAGTCCGGATGAAATCTTCTTTGTCATTGGAACCCGACCCCTGTGGGAGTCCGGGTGAAGTCTTCTTTGGCGTCGAAATCCGGCTCCCGTAGGAGTCCGGATGAAATCTTCTTTGTCATTGGAACCCGGCTCCCGTAGGAGTTCGGGTGAGGTCTTCTTTGGCATCGGAATCCGGCTCCCGTAGAAGTCCGGATGAAATCTTCTTTGTCATTGGAACCCGGTTCCCGTGGGAGTTCGGGTGAAGTCTTCTTTGGCATCGAAATCCGGCTCCCGTAGGAGTCCGGATGAAATCTTCTTTATCGTTGGAACCCGGCTCCCGTAGGAGTCCGGGTGAGGTCTTCTTTGGCATCGGAATCCGGCTCCCGTAGGAGTCCGGATGAAATCTTCTTTGTCGTTGGAACCCGGCTCCCGTGGGAGTTCGGGTGAAGTCTTCTTTGGCGTCGGAATCCGGCTCCCGTAGGAGTCCGGATGAAATCTTCTTTGTCGTTGGAACCCGGCTCCCGTAGGAGTCCGGGTGAAGTCTTCTTTGGCGTCGGAATCCGACTCCCGTAGGAGTCCGGATGAAATCTTCTTTGTCGTTGGAACCCGGCTCCCGTAGGAGTCCGGACCTTTCATCTTGCTCGAGCCGGCATGAGGTTTTCCTGTCATTATCAGCCTGGCTTGTGGGGGCGCGTTAGGGCACTGTAAGGCCTCTCCCCTATCCGGTCTAAAAGAACCGGGCCTTCGACTTTGCTCATGTCAGGACGAGGTTCTCCTCCTGTTCCTGACATGGCTGTGGGAGCACATTAGGGCGTTGTAAGGCCTCTCCCCCCATCCGGTCTAAAAGAACCGGGCCTTTGACTTTGCTCAAGTTAGGGCGAGGTTCTCCTCCTATCCCTAACAGGGCTGTGGGGGCATATATGGGCATTGTAAGGCCTCTCCCCCCATCCGGTCTAAAAGAACCGGGCCTTTGACTTTGCTCAAGTTAGGGCGAGGTTCTCCTCCTGTCCCTAACAGGGCTGTGGGGGCACATATGAGCGTTGTAAGGCCTCTCCCCCCATCCGGTCTAAAAGAACCGGGCCTTTGACTTTGCTCAAGTTAGGGCGAGGTTCTTCTCCTGTCCCTAACAGGGCTGTGGGGGCACATATGGGCATTGTAAGGCCTCTCCCCCCATCTGGTCTAAAAGAATCGGGCCTTTGACTTTGCTCAGATTCGGCCTCCTCTGGGATGGTGCACTCTACTATGAAATCTGCCAATATTTGGGCCTTTATTGCTGGTCTAGGTTTGTAGTTGATATCGAATTCTGTGAGCTCAATTGCCCATTTTTCCATTCTTCCAGAGGTATCAGCTCGGTGCAAAACCGCCTTGATCGGTTGATCGGTGAGTAGCGTCACCGTGTGCCCTTGAAAGTAAGGTCGGAGTCTCCGAGCTACAATCAACAAGGCGTAGGTCAATTTTTCTAATTTAGTATACCTGGTCTCGGCGTCCCTCAGCGCACGGCTAATGTAGTAGACCGGCTGCTGGACTTTCATTTCTTCTTTGACAAGGATAGCTGCGAGGGCTGTGGGAGAGACTGCCAGGTACAAAAATAGTTCCTCCCTAGGTTCGGGCTTCGCCAGCAGTGGGGGTGAGCTAAGGTAGCCTTTTAATTCTTCGAATGCCTGTTGGCATTCAGAGGTCCAACAGAAGTTCTTCGGCTGCTTGAGGGTTTGAAAGAAGGGCAAGCATCGTTCGGCCGACCTCACGACAAAGCGATTAAGAGCCGCAATCCTTCCCGTGAGGCACTGAACCTCCTTGATCGACCTTGGGGCGGTCATATTTTGGATGGCGCGAATTTTTTCCAGATTGGCCTCAATCCCGCGCCCCGATACCATGAAGCCCAGGAACTTTCCTGAGGTTACCCCAAAAGCACATTTAGTCGGGTTCAGCTTCATTTTATACTTTCGAAGAGCGCCAAAAGTTTCCTCGAGGTCGGCGACATGATCTCCGGAAGACCTGCTTTTTACAAGCATATCGTCCACATAAACCTCCATGTTTCGGCCGATCTGCTCTTTGAAGATTTTGTTCACCAGTCGTTGATAGGTGGCGCCCGCGTTCTTGAGGCCGAACGACATGACCCTGTAGCAGTAAAGACCGCGATTAGTGATGAAAGCTGTCTTTTCTTCATCTTCCGATGCCATCCTAATCTGGTTATAGCCGGAGAACGCATCCATAAAAGTTAGGAGTTCATGGCCTGAGGTAGCGTCCTCCAGTTGGTCGATTCGGGGAAGGAGGTAGCTGTCCTTTGGACAAGCCTTATTCAGCTTTTTGAAGTCGATACACAACCTCCACTTGCCGTTTGCTTTCTTGACCAAAACAACATTGGAGATCCACTCAGGATAATTGACTTCCTTAATAAATCCGGCCTTGAGAAGCTTATCCACTTCCTCGGCTATCGCCTTCTGCCTCTCTGGGGCATGACTCCGGATTTTTTCTTTTGTAGGCCGATGTTTAGGGTCGACTGCCAGATGATGTTCCATGACTTCTGTGTCGATCCCCGGCATATCCGCCGGGACCCATGCGAAAACGTCCGCATTCCTTCAGAGGAAATCTATGAGACGCGTCCGCACCTCCTCCCCCAGGTTGGAGCCAATCAACACCACATGCTCCGTGTTCCCATCATTCAAAGCGATTGGTATTAGGTCTTCGATAGGACCGCCCCTCTCTTCAGTGAGGTCATCACGAGCATCCAATCCATCGACCGGACAGAGGTCCGCTTGATCGCTCCTTTGCAAGGCGATGTTGTAGCAATGTCTGGCCAGGGCTTGGTCTCCCCGGACTTCTCCGATCCCCTGGCCGGTGGGGAACTTCAATTTCAAATGATAGGTCGAAACAACAGCTCTGAGGGCATTGAGAATGGGTCGGCCAAGGATTGCATTGTAGGCAGATGGCGCCTTTACCACCAGGAAATTAACCAAACCTCTGGACTACTTTGGATACTGACCCGCGGTCACAGTCAGAGCTATCATTCCCTCCGTTGGAACGGCGTCACCGGTGAACCCTATCAAGGGGGAGCAAATCGGTCTCAGATGAATGCTAAGAGTGGCCATTCTTGAAAAGTCGCTGTAGAACAGGATGTCGGCCGAACTCCCGTTATCGACGAGAATGCGGCGGACGTCGTAATTTGCTATGTTCAAAGAAACTATGATCGCATCGTTATGAGGGAATTGGACTCCCTGGGTGTCCACTTCAGTGAAGGTTATGGGTTCTTCAACTTTTTGCCGCTTGGGGGATGCAGCAGGTTTGCTGGCTGCCTCCCGCCGGGATTCTCCCGAGATGACGCTGACGGAATCCGACAGAGATCGATCATCCGGCCACCCCTTATTGGCGACCATAGCCGGAGGTAGTTGTGCAGAGACCTCGTGAGAGGGCATCAGATGAGGGAAGGAGGATTGGGCGCCGAAAAAGATGGTCGGAAGCAGATCCGTTGAGCGCTCCTTTAAGAACAAGGGTACTGCGAAGGTTCAAGCCCTCCTTCTAGCGCCAATCCTGTTGGTGCAAAAATCTGCCTGCGCCGGAGAAGCTGGAGTTGGGGAAGCCGCGGTCGCCACCGGGACCTGCAAAGGAAGTCTAAACCGGAGGTGGGGTTGCTCCGGCAAGACCCTCCGACGCTCAAGTCAGTTCTCTGCCTCAACAAGAATGGAGTGCTCGAACGGAGAATTTAGCAGAGTTTTGAGATAAGAAAATGAGCTTAGAGAATAACGTATCTGAGTCCCCCTTTTATAGGCGGAGGGGGCAACGGATTGATGGTGACACCTGTAACCGTCTGGTAGTGGGCCGCCCGTGGTCAGGAAAATTTATTGCGAGAGGTAGTGGAGCGGAATCGTGGCCATCACCGTAGCTCGCCACGTGGAATCAGTTGCAGGGAGTGGAGCAGTGCCCGTTGTCGTGACTTGCCAGCAGATGGGAGAATCGCCCGGTATCTGTCGCAGGAGGTGGAGCAGGTTCGTGGCCGTTATAGTGGCCTGCCAGGGGGTAGTGGAGCTGTGCGAAATCCGCCACAGGAAGTGGAGCAGGGCGGCGACGGTTACTGCGGCTTGTCAGGGAATGATGGAGCTGCGCGGAATCCGTCACAGGAAGTGGAGCAGGGTCGTGGCCGTTTTGGTGGCCTGCCAGGGGGCGCGGATCTGTTGATTGAAGCTCGACGACGGTCGGAGCCCGGCCTCTATAGAGGTCCGGGAGAGGTCCTCCTGGCGGCTGGGGTCGTGGGCGGAGTCTGACTTCCGTGGGAGTCCGGGCGGAGTCGTGCTGCAGGGGATGTCGGAGGCGGAGCCCGGCTCCCGTAGGAGTCCGGGCGGAGTTGCTCTGTAGCTGCTGTCGGAGGCGGAGCCCGGCTCCCGTAGGAGTCCGGGCGGAGCTTCTCTGTAGCTGATGTCGGAGGCGGAGCCCGGCTCTCGTAGGAGTCCGGGCGGAGCCCTCTCGGAGCTGAAGTTGCGGGCGGAACCCGGCTCCCGTAGGAGTCCGGGTGGAGTCCTCTGCAATCAAAGTTAAAGGTGAAGTCCGGCTCCCGTAGGAGTCCGGACGGAGCTTACCAGCAGTCATTGGAGTCGTCGGCGGGGCCCGGCTCCCGTAGGAGTCCGGGCGGAGCTATCTTGCAGCTGAAGTTGTTGGTCGTCGAGGATGAAGTCCGGCTCCCGCGGGAGCCCGGGCGGAGATTTCTTTTGAGGTTGGCCTTGTTGGCGGAGCCGTTGATTCTGTGAAGGACTTCGGTTGGGGGTATTTTATACCCAACACCGGATAATCTCCGATTCCACCTAACCCAATCCAAGAAGTTTGTGCATTGTGTGCAAGTCTGAACCATTTTGTTAGTGAATGCCCAGCCGCACCTCAATTTCCTGAGTTTGTGCACGAGCAGGTTTAGCAAGCTCAAGTCCAACAAGCTCGCAGACCAGGAAATAATCCATATTCGAACACTTATAACCCCGGCTGGAGAAATCATCCAAATTTTTTCTGGAGACCACAACCAGTGGTTGGCTCTGTCGCACCTTGACCTCAATATCAGGACCCAACATATAGGCATGGACCATACCATCAATTTCAAAATTCTCCTCAACCATCTACTACTGGTCACAGCTCAGCTTTTGAGGAAAATGTTCTGAAAGCACTAGAATGATTAGAAGTCAACACTCAGACCCTTAACTCCCATACACAATCTATTGCTAAGCTAGAGACCCAAATAGATCAACTAGTGACTGCATTCAGTAGGAGGGAAGGAGAAAAATTACCTAGCCAACCTGAGAGCAACTCAAGAGGGCAATTTGTGATTGAGAGCTCTAATACCCTAGAAGCTTTTTCTGAACATGCCAAATCAATAATGACTCTGAGAAGTGGAAAGGTCATTGAACACACTAGTAAAACCAATGAGACCGACCCTAAACCTCTAACCGAAGCCAAATCACCCAAGAACAAGGAGGACCTTAAAATAGAGAATGAACCAACTGCACCAGAATCATCTTACTTGCCTAAAGCCCCATTTCTGGATGCCCTGAAAGCCCTATTCCTGTAGATAAGAAGGGAGGAAGACTCGATGAGATGTTGGAATTATTTAAGCAAGTCCAAATTAATTTTTCTCTTCTAGACGTAATCAAACAGATCCCTGCTTATGCCAAATTTTTGAAAGATTTGTGCATCCAAAAATGTAAATCTAGATCACAAATCCCAAAAAAAATATGCCTCACTGAACAGGCTAGTTCTGTCTTCCAGCATGCCACTCCTCCAAAGCTTAAGGACCCAGGAGCCCCCATCATTTCTCATGTTATAGGAGATTATCACATTGAAAAAGCTTTTCTGGACTTAAGGGCAAGTGTGAATCTTTTACCTAGTTCGGTGTATGAACTTTTTGGATTCGGAGAACTGAAACCCACATCAGTCACACTGCAATTAGCCGACAGACTAATTAAGAAACCACATGGAATGCTTGAGGATGTCTTGGTCAAGGTAGATGAGTTTTACTTTTCAGTTGATTTTTTGGTTCTCGATATGGAACTAAGTGGCAACCCAAGACAAATTTCCATTATCTTAGGACAATCCTTCCTAGCTACGACAAATGCATGCATTAATTGTAGGACAGGAGTCATGGACGTATTGTTTGGGAATAAGAAACTGAGACTGAATGTGTTTGGTGCTTCCCAAGGACCATCAATGGATAGTTGCTTCGAAGTAGATACACTAGAAGATATTATAGAAGATGCAACACCCATAATTCTAGCACCAGACCCCTTAGATACTTGCTTGGCTCACTTTGGAGTGTATGACTTTGAGGGATATATGAAAGAAGTTAATACCTTGTTGGATATACCACACGATAAAACCACTTCTCCATGGACAATCACGTATAAGCCATTGCCCACATTAGCCAGTACACCAATAGTCCCATCTTTAGAATCACCACCTACGTTAGAATTGAAACCCCTTCTTGCTACACTCAAGTATGTATTTTTAGGACCCAATGACACCCTCCCGGCAATCATTGCATCAGACTTGACCCCTAATCAGGAAGCACAATTGGTTGGTATTCTGAAGGAACACAAAGAGGCTATCGGTTGGTCCATTGCCGATTTAAAAGGAATTGACCCCTCCATTTGCATGCACCATATTCATTTTGAGGCAAATGCCAAACCCCATCGAGATATGCAGAGGAGATTGAACCCAAACATGCATGAAGTAGTAAAGAAAGAGGTGGTAAAGTGGTTAGATGCTAGAATCATCTATCCCATATTCGATAGTAAATGGGTCAGTCCCACTCAAGTAGTACCTAAGAAATCAGGTATTACTGTGGTTAAGAACGAAGAAGGTGAATTGCTTCCCACTCGCATATCATCTGGATGGCGAGTATGCATAGATTATAGAAAACTAAATGCCGTTACTAGGAAGGACCATTTTCCATTGCCCTTCATCGACCAAATCTTAGAATGGTTAGCAGGACAAAGTTTCTTCTATTTTCTTGATGGTTATTCAGGGTACAATCAAGTACCTATATTTTTGGATAACCAAGAAAAGACTACCTTCACCTGCCCCTATGGCACCTTTGCTTTTCGACGTATGCCATTCGGGCTCTGCAATGCACCCGCTACATTTCAACAGTGCATACTGGCCATTTTTTCAGATATGGTGAACAAATATCTTGAAGTTTTTATGGATGATTTTTCTGTGTTTGGAACCACCTTTGAGGATTGTCTCCATAATCTTTCCAAAGTTCTTAAACGGTGTATGGAGACAAACCTCATCCTAAGTTGGGAAAAGAGCCATTTTATGGTGCGGAAAGGAATTGTATTAGGACATATTATTTCTGAAAGAGGGATTGAGGTAGATAAAGCCAAAGTTGAGATCATTTCAAAACTACCACCCCCTACTTCGATCCGATAAATACGATCCTTCTTAGGTCATGTAGGATTTTATAGATGCTTCATCAAAGACTTTAGCAATATTTCAAGACCCCTGTGCAATCTGTTGGCCAAGGACACACCATTTGTCTTGGACGAAGACTGTTTGAAAGTATTCAACACATTACGAACAGCCCTGACAACAGCACCCATAATAAAACCCCCCTGACTGGTCCATTCCATTTGAGATTATGTGTGATGCCTCTGACTTTGCAATAGGTGCCGTCTTAGGCCAAAAAATCAATAAGGAGCCACATGTGATCTATTATGCTAGCAAGACTCTTTTCGATGCCCAATTAAACTACACCACAATAGAAAAAGAGCTACTAGCAGTAGTGTTCACCCTTGAAAAATTTTGCTCATATCTGTTAGGGTCTAAGGTTCTAGCTTACTCTGATCATGCGACTCTGAAACATCTCCTCTCAAAGAAAGATACTAAACTGCATTTGATCAGATGGATCCTTCTTTTACAAGAATTTGATCTGAAAATCTAAGATAAGAAGGGTTTCAAGAATATGGTAGCTGATCACATCTCCAGGATCTTAGTTGAACACACGATAGGCATAGATGAGGTCAAAGAAAAATTTTCTGACGAACAACTTTTCGCAATCTCCTCTAGCCGTCCTCCATGGTTTTCCCATATTGTCAATTACTTGTCAACAGGATAAGTACCTTCTCACTGGACAAAACAAGAAAAGGATCGATTTTTCTCATAAATTAAACATTATTTCTGGGAGGAACCTGAACTATTCAAATACTGTCCTAACCAAGTTATTCACCGTTGTGTCTCCAAGAGTGAATTCCAAAGCATTCTCACTTTTTGCCATTCTTCGGCATTTGGGGGACATTTTAGTGGAAGAAAAATTACAGCAAAAGTGCTGCAGAGTGGGTTTTATTGGCCAACGCTTTTCAAGAATGCACATGAATTTGGCTGAAGTTGTCTGCAATATCAGCAAACAGGAAATTTATCTAAGAAGGATATGATGCCGCTGACCCCCATTTTAGTAGTAGAAATCTTCGATGTTTGGGGGATTGATTTCATGGGACCTTTTCTAGCCTCATTTGGATTCAAATATATTCTGGTGGCAGTTGATTATGTGTCAAAATGGGTGGAGACAATAGCTACACGGACTAATGATAATAAAGTTGTAACTAGTTTTATCCAACGAAACATCATTAGTCGATTTGGCTTCCCAAGGGTGATCATTAGTGATGGGAGGACTCATTTTATGAATAAATATTTTGAAGCACTTATGAAAAAATATAATATTACACACAAAGTGGCCACACCATATCACCCCCAAACTAATGGTTAGGTAGAGGTGTCAAATAGGGAGATTAAACATATCCTAGAAAAGATGATTAGGCCCGATAGAAAGGACTGATCTCTTCACTTAGATGATGCATTATGGGCTTACCGTACAGCTTTTAAAACCCCTATCGGTATGTCACCCTACCGATTAGTTTATGGCAAAGCTTGCCATCTACCGGTTGAATTAGAACATCGTGCACTCTGGGCCATACGAATGTTTAATTTTAACATGAAGAATGCAGGTTCTAATCGAAGGTTGCAAATCAATGAACTGGAAGAACTTCGCAACGATGCATACGAGAGTTCACGAATTTACAAAGCTCGAACCAAAGTATTTCATGACAAATATATCTCTAGAAAATTGTTTGAGCTAAATCAAAAGGTATGGCTTTTCAATTCCAGGTTATGCCTTTATTTCGATAAACTTCGATCCCGATGGGATGGACCTTTCATTGTCACACAAATATTCCCATATGGAGCAATTGAAATTCATGACCCCCAGAATGGTAATACATTTAAGGTAAATGGCCAACGTCTGAAGCCATATATAGATGAAATTGCACATAAAGAATGAATCGACACCATCTACCTGTGTGATCCACTTTATAATGAATAATAAACTTGACGTCTGGCTGAAGACGTAAAACTTAGCACTTGTTGGGAGGCAACCCAATGATTTCATATTTTTTTTTACTTTACTACAGCTGTAGAAATTTAGAACAAGAGCCTATTAATCAATGAAGCTATCTTCAACTTCCGAAGCAAAATTATCTCAAGTGCACTCTCTCCTTTTATTTTCTTTGCTTTCCTACTCCATTGAGGACAATGTAGATTAAGTTGGGGGGGAAGGAAATTAATCAAATCCTCGAGTATGGTCAGAAATAATTAGTTTTGTGTATTCAAATTTTATTTTGATTAAGAGTCAATTAGGCATCCTAATCAATGAATGATTAACGGTCAAGATAATTTTAGAGATACTGAAGAATAAATTATTAAGAAAATCCAATGAATGGTAAGGTTTAGACTAGACCAAATTTTAGGAGTGATTCTACAACCCTCTTCTTACTGATCTCAATAAAGAATCTGCTTCATGAGAGATTGGGTGGAAAGGTTGAGGTATGCAAAAATTCTCCTTAAAATTTACTTTAAAAAAAAAAAATATTGATTTCCTACTGAGTAATCGGGCCCCTTCGCCTAAGTAAGCATTGTGGTTCGCATAAAAAGGTGGGCAATGTTAAAAAAAAAAGGATAATAAGGGGACTAAATTGCAAGAAGATAATAAACCTCTCTCATATTAAGTTAGAGAATTTAAAGAGTAAAGTGGGGAGTTGGTGAAAGAAAAGCTCTTGAAATTTTTTTAGTTAATACTCAGCCACTAATTGGGTCAAATTGATAATCCAATGAAGTATCTCTTTAATGGTCTGACCAGGTATCATCTACCTTTTGGGATGCCTAATCTAACTTTTTATTCAAGATCGAGTCGGTACACAATGCTGATATATCTATTTTACTCAAGAACGAGCAAAATTCAAGTTGGGGGGTGTGATAAACACTTAATTTAAATCATTTAAAGTAAAAAATTATATTTAATTTATTTTATTTATTAAGAATTTGATGCTTCTTTTTATGTTTTACAGGAAAGATGATCGCCGATATAAAGAGTCCGATTTGTAGATCAAAAAGACTCAAGTTTGAAGAAAATTGGACTTAAAATAAAATTAAAATAAAAGAAGGATGCATATGGTATTATAGAAAATGAAGATACTATGCAAGAAACTCAAAAAGGATATAGGCATCATTTTAAAGAAATAAAAGTTTCTTTTTGTAATTTTCTAATAAAAAAGGAGCATAAGTGGTTTCCTAACAGCTAACGGGTCTGTGAAAGAAGATTGCGGGCGCGCGGCATTGCGGGCGCACGGCATGGCGGGTTCGCAGGGAGTTTGTGCTGGCAGATACAATGGCGAACAGACGGACGCTCATGATAGCAGATGGATCTGAATATTCAAGAAAAAAAATATAATACTTGGAAATACTTCAAGAGGAAGAATTTGTATTTTCTTTATTTGCTTGTGATCTTTCCATCTCATCCATCCATCTTTTAGTCCTTAGTATTTTCTTTAGTCCCATATCTAAAAATCATGTAAAACTCATCCCTCCTAACACCTATAAAAAGGCTCTTGTACTCCCATTTGAGGAGGATCCCAGAAATTCTTCTAGAGCCTTGCATAAAGGAAGAGAAAGGGACTACTCCACGAGCAGCTAGTTTAGCAGTCTCAGGAGTGGAGAAGAAATTTTGTAACGACACAGTGGGTTTATTGTTCTTAACTTTCTTGTATTTCTTTATATGCAATAAAGATTATACTTTTTATTTAAATTATCATGAGTTCTTTATTTGCTCTCTTTCATATGCTTTTATTTATACTTTCCTATTAGATTAATATTAAGAACAACTTTTACTTTCTGGAGACGCACCGTGATCTACGGGTATGGGACTTTCCGAGGAAAGAAGAGTTGTTTACCTAGTACTTTTTGAAGATGCATCATGATCTATGGGTACGGAGTGTGTCGAGGAAAGATAGATATTTTTTCTAAGATTAATTACATCTATTTAATTAAAAAAAAAAAGAGATACAACTCTACTAGTGTAAAATTAATTCAACACTCTCGAGCTCTTTATTTTCTAATTACATCAATTTTAAGATAATTTATTTTCTAAATCAAAACAATACTTCTTTCTTTTATTTTGCAATCTCAACTTAGCCCAAGGTCCTTGAGGATACGATCTCAACTCATCCTACCTACATAGTGAGAAGAGTTATTTTTGGTCCTATCAACAACTATGCATCACACTCTACTGTCAAGGATAGCTTGTGAAGGGTAAGGATATAAGTGTCCCTCCGATCTAAGATTATCACAATGATTTGCAAGTAACTCACCATACTTTGATGTCAGACTAATTAAGTTTTTAATTTAGTGATGGAAGATTTCTAGGTATAGTCAAGTACTTGTTAAGTCGGTGCGTGAGTCAAGATGGGATTGACCCCTCCGAATTAGTAAGAGATATGCATCAGTGTATTTCAATTTAGCAAAATCTAGACCCAAAAAATCCATGTTATAGATTTAAAAAAGATTAAAATATAATATGGATGACTTATCTAGAATTGACAGTTGAATCCTAAGTCATCCTCGAGCATTAGGGTTAAAGGGATGAATTATACAGTAACCATACGCCAATAGGTTCTTGAATGTTGTTTCACTATCATTCGACCTATCCGGATGTCGGATCATCATTGCTAGATGGTTACATCGATTAGTTTAGAAAGTTATTTCTATGCTACCGACTTAGGTTCGAACCTATGGGGTCACACTCAAAAGAAGTTTCTGACTGATCATGTGGTTGATCAACGATTGAGAATCATTCAAGGGCTTAATCGTCAATTCGATTGATGATTAAATTTATGTAAAAATTATAATAAAGTAATTCACCAAGTGTTACTAAATTAATAAAAGATTAATTAGTAATTAGATTACTGATTAGCTCAATTTGATTGAGCAAAGAGGATTAAAAAAAATCTAATTGAATTGGATTCAATTAGACTTGACCCGATTAGGTTATGAGATGATGTAATCGCTAAGAGATAATTATCTCTGATTTGATCAGAACTTTGATTCAATCAATTTCTAATTTGATTAAGATTTAATTAAAAATTTATGAACCTAATTAGATTAAGTTTCATATATTTTATTTGGACTACATCAGATATGATTTGGTTTGGATTCAAATAAAGAAATTAAGAGTCCATATTGGAATAGGACTCTTCTCCCTGCACCAACCCAGATTGCACGTCATATATCTCCACGCACAAAATTATTTTGTGTGATATTTTTTCACACCCAAGAGTCCTTTCCCTTATCTATCTCACATTCAAATTAAATTTATTTTTGATAAAATAAATATTCTAAAATAAGATTTTAAAATATTTCTTATCAGGAGAATCTGTTCTCATCCAGATCAACCTCTCTATGCCAATAAATTTTTTTCTCCTTATATGTGTGATATTTTAAAGAGTTTTTTCTACAAATGATCAGGTGGAGAACTGATTTACCATGAAAAAATATAAGAGGTGGTGTCCCATATTTTTTTGGCATATTTTTGGATATGGAATTATGAAAGGAGGCAGAATCCTATAAGAGTCCAGGATCATTAGGACTCTTTACCCCACCTCTTTACATGCTTATAAAAAGGGTTTTTATTGCTCCTAGATTGATTTTGATGATTACAAAGCAGATTGAAGGGATACAAATAATTTTAAATTGAAAAAGTCCTTATGCTCTTCAAGGGCAAAATCATAATTTCACTAAAATCCTAATTTGATAGTATCATTTGGTAGAACAAATGATTAGTAATCTATTGATGAAAATTTCATTATGTTTGGACTTATATTTTTGAAGTTATGAAGGTTTGAAGTGCATGAGTCGACTCATGAGTCAACTCATGGCACTATGAGCTGATTGGCATGCAAAAATTTCCCTTGGCATGCTAGTTTTCTGGCTTGGCACAACATGTGAGTCGACTCATGAGTCGACCCACAAGGCATGAGTCGACTCATGAGTCGACCCCTGCTGATTTGAGCCAAGAATTTCCAGAAACTCATTCTCTGGTCTTTGCAACAGAAGTCGACTCATGAGTCGACTCCTGATGCATGAGTCGACTCATGAGTCGACCCCTGCGATGGAAAATGTCAGCAACGGCTATTTTTTTGCCCATTTTAATTGCCTTTTATGCTTCCTAAAATTGCTCTAATGGCTCTTTATCTGCCTAAATTATTTTCTCTTGCTTCTAATGCTATAAAATGTTTGAAATGGTGAAAGAAATTGCAGATTAAATAGCAGATCAAATTGCAGAGAAAAGAAGAGCAATCGGCAGATCAAACGAGAGATCAAATTCATTGAGAGGATCCACGATTTTTTTTGAGAGAAAAAGAAAAGAGGATCCAAAATCCACACGAGAGATTGTGAAAGAGATTCAAGAGCTTTCAAAGAGAGGATTTGTCACGCCTATTGTTTCAACCTTGATCTAGAGATCCTTCAAAGCTTTCAAGAGATCTTCAATCAACGATCATCCTCTTCTCAAGCATTCGTTCAAGCGTTCATCCATTTTGAGAAAATTCAAAAAGAGGTTCTTCATTTGAGTAAAGTTTTTATTTTTATATTCGCTCATTTAAGGAGCTGTTATTGTATTAATTTGTGCTCTAAATTTTCTTACTCTTGTAAGTAATTGTTTTTGTTTTTGAAGGATTTCCAAAACAAGGAAAGGTTTATCCGAACCTGAAATCGGAGTGTTTTGAGTTTACTTGTACCCAAGAAATAAGTGATCTAGCTTGAGATAGCTAGTGTCAGAGTTTCCGACGTTTTGTATTCAGGTTGAATACAAGCATAGTGGATTGAAATTCCCAAGTAGGAGCTTGGGGAGTGGACGTAGGTGCAAGGTTGGCACCGAACCACTATAAATCCTTGTGTTTGTGGTGTGCTTTATCGCTTCACTTTATTTCTTTATTATATCCTTGCATTCCTGCTTTAGGTAATTAATATTGAATTAAAATCTTTATCTTGTTCATCATAAGTAATTAATTAAGTCCAAAATTTTTAGAAACCCAATTCACCCCCCCCCTCTTGGGTTGCATAGCTGGGCAACAAGTGGTATCAGAGCCCAGTGCTCTAGCCCTTCTTTGATCTAACAATCAAAGAGTCAAAGATCTATGGCAACCCATGTCGGTACTTCTCTAGCCGAGGGGCAATCTACAAACCGACCTCCACTTTTCAATGGGTCTAATTACACCTATTGAAAAGCTCGGATGAAGATATTCATACAAGCACTTGACTATGATATGTGGAGTATCATAGTGAACGGTCCTCACACACCCACCAAGATTATAGATGGTGAGGAGTCAACCAAACCCGAAAACGAATGGGATGAGGTTGACAAGAAATTGGCATAATTAAATGCCAAAGCCATGAATATTCTTTATTGTGCACTAGATGCAAGTGAATTTAATCGCATTTCTACTTGTGCATCTGCTAAAGAAATATGGGATAGGTTAGAAGTAACTCATGAGGGAACAAATCAAGTAAAAGAGTCTAAAATAAACATGCTTGTACATAAATATGAATTGTTTAAAATAGAACATGATAAGTCCATAACTGCTATGTTTACTCATTTTACTGATATAATTAATGGTTTGAAGAGTCTTGGCAAATCTTATACTAACAGTGAACTTGTAAGGAAGATTCTCAGGTCACTGCCAAGAACTTGGGAAGCCAAGGTGACTGCCATCCAAGAAGCAAAGGACTTGAACACTCTACCTCTAGAAGAGCTTCTTGGATCCTTGATGACTCATGAACTTAGCATGAAGCAACATCAAGAGGATGAAGTCAAAAAGAAAAGAACCATTGCCCTCAAATCCACAACTTCGTCTGATTATGAAATGGATGACTCTGAAGATGAAGAACAGGATGAAGAGATGGCACTCATCACCCAAAAATTTAAGAAGTTTCTAAGAAAAAGGAAACAGGGGATGAGAAAGAAATTCACAAAAGGGGAACAAAGCAAAGAAATAGAGAAAGATCAACCCCTTATATGCTACGAGTGCAAGAAGCCGGGACATTTCAGATCCGAATGTCCACAACTGAAGAAAGGTCCAAAGAAGTTCAAAAAGAAGGCAATGATGGCTACTTGGAGTGCGAGTGATGACTCAAGCTCCGACGAGGAAACCTCAACAGAACAAGCCAACCTGTGCTTGATGGCATACGAAAATGAGGTAACTTCTGAATCCACTAGTGAATTTACTTTTGAAGAATTGCATGAAGCATTCTATGATTCAATTGATGAATTAAAGAAACTAGGAAAGAAAAACAAAGAACTGAAATTGGAAAATCAGTCCTTAGTAAAACAAGCTGAAAACCTTTCAATTGAAAAATTCACATTGATTAAAGAAAATCAAAACTTTAAGGATGAAATTAACAAGTTGAAATCTGTAGTAGATAAGTTCACCTTAAGTTCAAACAAACTAAATATGATCCTTGATAATCAGAAAGCTATATATGATAAGGCTGGACTTGGCTATAAACCCCTGAAGAAACAAAAATTTCTGAAGGATATTTATGTAAATTATTCAAGTAACAAGTCTACAAATATTACTTGTTTCAAATGTGGAAGAATAGGACATAAATCATACACATGTCTTATTAACAAATATGCAAACACAAAGAAAATATGGGTTCCAAAAGGAACCATCTTGACTAACCTAAAAGGACCCAAGAAAGCTTGGGTACCTAAGACAGAAACTTGACCTTTGCTTGCAGGTGTGTCTAGCATCCCAAGAAGGAAACAGGAAATGGTATCTTGACAGTGGATGCTCGAGACACATGACTGGTGATGAATCACAATTCATCACGCTTGATGCTAAGGATGGAGGGATGGTCACCTTTGGAGATAATGGCAAAGGAAAGATCATCGGGATAGGTAACATTGGTATCACTCCCTCCAAATACATTGAGAATGTTTTATTAGTTAAAGGTTTAAAGCATAACTTACTTAGCATTAGTCAATTCTGTGATAAAGGGTATAAAGTAATTTTTGAATCATCTGTTTGCATTGTGACTAGTCCTATTAACGATGGCATTAAATTTATAGGACATAGGCATGGCAATGTTTATATGGTAGATTTGAATGATTTAGCCAAATTAGACATGCAATGCCTAGTATCCTTAAATGCTAAAATTAATGAGACTAGTTGGCTGTGGCATCGTAGACTTGCACATATTAGCATGCATTCTCTTTCAAAATTAATTAAGAAAGATTTAGTCCATGGTTTACCAAAACTGAATTTTGAAAAGGATAGAATTTGTGATGCATGCCAATTAGGTAAACAAACTAGAGTCTCATTTAAATCCAAAAATACTGTTTCAACTTCTAGACCTTTAGAGCTTTTACATATGGACTTATTTGGACCAACAAGAACCACTAGTCTAGGAGGAAAACGATATGGATTTGTAATAATAGATGATTACTCTCGTTTTACTTGGATTTTCTTTTTGACACACAAAAATGAAACTTTTCAGATTTTCACTAAATTTCACCGAAAAGTCACTAATGAAAAAGGGTTTTCAATTCAAAATATTAGAAGTGATCATGGAACTGAATTTGAAAATCAAGATTTTGAAAATTTTTGTGATGAAAAAGGAATAGGCCATAACTTCTCTGCTCCTAGGACACCCCAACAAAATGGGGTAGTTGAAAGGAAAAATAGAACCTTAGAAGAAATGGCCCGTACCATGCTTTGTGAAAGCAACCTTCCAAGATATTTTTGGGCGGAAGCAATTAACACAGCATGTTACATTTTAAATCATGCTTTAATTAGACAATTTTTAAAGAAAACCCCCTATGAACTTTGGAAAGGAAGAAAACCAAATATTGCATACTTTCATATTTTTGGTTGCCGATGTTTTGTATTAAATAATGGCAAAGAAAAACTTGGTAAATTTGATGCAAAATCAGATGAAGCAATCTTTCTAGGTTACTCCTCCACTAGTAAAGCATTTAGAGTTTTCAACAAAAGAACTTTAGTAGTTGAGGAGTCCATACATGTTGTTTTTGATGAATCTAACGATCTTCCTTCAAGGAAGAATGAGGGTGTTGATGATGCAGATCCACTAATAGAAGGTATGAAGGAGATCACTCTGAAAGATTCAACAACTCCAAAAGACAAGGATCAAGAAGACGAACAAAATGAGAGAGGTGAAGAAATTCAAGAACAACCTCAAGGTACAGATAACCTACCCAAGGAATGGAGGTATGTTCACAACCACCCTAAGGAGTTAATTATTGGTGATCCTATGCATGGGGTAAAAACCCGTTCTTCACTTAGAGATGTAGTTAATCATTGTGCTTTTGTATCTCATCTTGAACCTAAAACTTTTGAAGAAGCTGAAAATGATCATAATTGGATTAATACTATGCAAGAGGAACTTAATCAATTTGAAAGAAATAATGTTTGGATCTTAGTATCAAGACCTAAAGATTATCCAATAATTGGCACAAAATGGGTCTTTAGAAACAAATTAGATGAGCATGGAAATGTAATTAGAAATAAAGCAAGACTGGTTGCTAAGGGATATAATCAAGAAGAAGGAATTGATTTTGATGAAACCTTTGCACCTGTTGCTAGATTAGAAGCTATTAGACTTCTACTTGCATATGCTTGCTTTATGAAATTCAAGTTATTTCAAATGGATGTTAAAAGTGCATTTTTAAATGGATATATTGCTGAAGAAGTATATGTAGAACAACCCCCTGGATTTGAAAATCATGCTTTTCCTAATCATGTCTTTAGATTAAATAAAGCTTTATATGGATTAAAACAAGCACCTAGAGCATGGTATGAAAGGCTAAGCAAATTTCTACTAAATAATGGTTTTACAAGAGGTAATGTAGATACAACCCTATTTATTAAAAGAAATCAAAATGATATGCTAGTTATACAAATTTATGTTGATGACATAATTTTTGGGTCTACTAATGAATCCCTTTGTCAAGACTTTGCTAAGCTTATGCAGGGGGAGTTCGAGATGAGCATGATGGGAGAACTCACCTTCTTCCTCAGACTTCAAATCAAACAATCAAAAGAGGAAATCTCCATCACCCAAAGCAAGTACACCATGGAACTACTCAAAAGATTTGGAATGGAGAACTGCAAACCAATTGGCACACCAATGAGTCCCTCATGTAAGCTTGACAAGGATGATGAAGGTAAATGTGTAGACTTAAAATACTATAGAGGTATGATTGGCTCATTATTATATTTAACTGCAAGTAGGCCTGATATCATGTTTAGTGTTTGCTTATGTGCTAGATATCAATCTAATCCTAAAGAATCTCATTTGAATGCTGTTAAAAGAATCCTTAGATACTTAAATGGTACTCAAACTCTAGGGTTATGGTACTTTAAGGACTCACAAATTAATTTATTAGGATATTCAGATGCTGATTTTGCTGGATGTAAATTAGATAGAAAAAGCACAAGTGAAACTTGCCAATTTCTTGGAGTTAACCTAATCTCATGGTTTAGCAAGAAACAAAATTCGGTGGCACTGTCTACGGCTGAGGCCGAATACATTGCAGCCGGAAGTTGTTGTGCTCAAATCTTGTGGATTAAGCAACAACTCAAAGACTTTGGAATCAAACTTAATGAAACACCAATAAGATGTGACAACACAAGTACCATAAATCTATCTAAAAATCCAATTCAACACTCAAGATCCAAACATATTGAAATAAGACATCATTTCATAAGAGAACATGTTCAAAACAAAAATATAATTCTTGAATATGTTTGCACTGAAAACTAATTAGCTGATATCTTTACAAAGGCCCTTAGTGAGGATAGATTCTGTGAAATTAGGAGAAATCTAGGAATTCAAGATCCATATGCCTAAAATTTTCTCTCAATTTCCAAGAATTGATGTCAAATATTCTTAGAGCTCAATTTTCAACATCTACCCTGATCCCAAAAGCTCAAGTTTTTCATTCTAAAAACTTATCTTTGAGCAAAATTCCTTCTCCCAAAATTTTAAATTTTTCTAGAATTTATTCATATTTTTTCTGATTTTCTGAACTTCATGAGTCGACCCCCATGAGTCGACTCAATGGCAAACTTGTAAATCCCACCAACTTTCATCGGGTTCATTGTTTTTATAAAGAACCCTGTTCGTGAGACGACTCATCGTCCTCCTTCCAAAAGCCGTCTTCTCCAACTCTTTTTACTCCAAATCCAAGGATTAATTTCGAGGCAATTCTCTCTCCTTCTCTCCACCAAAAATCGCCTCCTTGGAAAAGGATTTTCTGTGCTTTCTCGCATTGCTTGGCGCGGTTGGAATGTGCCCTAGCACTTTACCGAACTTCCAAAATCCACTTCTTTTCTCCACCAAAAATCCCTCTTTACTCTCTTGTGATCCCTCCTCCACTCAATTCAAGTCTCCTTGCCTGCTACTATAGTGGATATGGCTCCAAAGATGAAACTTTCCCAAAGAAGAAAATCAATCCGTGAGCTTGAAGAAATTATCCGAAAGAAAAGGCATGCTCAGTCTTCAACTGCTCCCACTCCAGTTTCAGTACCTGCTCAAGGTCCCTCTCAATCCTCCATAAGCCCCAGTGTGAATCCTCTTTCTGATAGAAAAGTAGAAACTGGGAAAAATTTAGATTTTCGGTTCTTTGAGAAAGAGGGCTTTACTTTTGCAAGTAAGATTAAAAACCAAGGATGGAAACTCTACTGCTCCCTTAAGGAAGTCACCTATGTTGACCTAGTTAGAGAATTCTACCAGAACCTACATTATGGAAGTGGGTCAGTGACTTCAACTGTCAAGGGAATTGATATCTGCTTGGATTCTAGGATATTGGGAGAAATACTTCAGTTGCCTAGTGAAGGATACTCATATATGGAACTCCCAGTAAAAGAAGAGGGGATCAGAATTATCTTAGGAGAAACTTATTCAGGAAGTTTAAACAAATTGGAAGCAAAGATTTTGTCTATTGAGATGAGGATCCTGCATCAGATTGTAACAAAGCTCTTCTTTCCTAGGAGTGGTAGGCATGATCTACTGTCTGGCAGAGATGTATGTGTCATGTTTCATGTCATCACTCAGACCCCCCTGAACCTCCCTGCACTTATGATAGAGGCCATGAGAGAAACTTTGAACAGATTCAAGGCACACTTGCCTTATGGTATGGCCCTTACTAGAGTATTTAGGAGGTTTGAAGTTAGCTGTGAGGGGGAGGCACCTACCAAGCTATCTCATGTGGAAACTTTCAACCAACACAGCCTGCACCGAATGGGATTTACAAAGACTGATGGTGGTTGGATCAAGGGCTCTGAAGAAAGAGCTGAGGATAGAGCTGAAACAAGAGCTGAAGACAGAACTGAAGGCAGAATAGAAGAAGAAGGTCCATCTTCTCCTGTACATGACTTCAGGGCAGCATCACCAGATACCCAGTTCTTTTCTGATACTGAGGCTGGCCCTTCAGAGTTTACTAGGATGCCCACACCAGTGTATCGCCAGAGAGTAGAGCACCTCATTCAGAGTTCAGACTGGCTGACGATCAGATCGAGCATATATCACAGCGTGTGGCTTCTTTGCTGTCTAGTCAGTGGGGTAGTACTTCTTTTGCACCTAGAGCCACCTCTTCTGATCAGACCATTACTCTTCACATCTCCACTGTGTTTCAGATGATATCAGATCAGTCCATCAGGATACAGCAGCTTGAGGACACAGTCTGGAGACTGACTGGCAGAGTTCTTGACTTGCAGGGGCAAGTCCTTGCTTTGGCCCATCCCAAGCCACAGGAGTCTACTATTGAGGTCACAGACCTCACTGCAGAGGCTGGCAGGCTCAGAGGAGCACTAGAAGGTGGATATGAATTACTGAGGAAAGAAATCCGAGGATCGAGTGAGCATGCTATCACTCAGTTCACTGCTCTACTTCAATCTATTTCAGAGTACTGAACGTACTTGATTCTATCAGACTCACCCTTTCTGTTCAGTCCTTAGCATCTCAGCATTCTCAGCCTCCCAGTTCATCTCGTTCTCCTGCTCGTGCCAGAGGCAGACGGGGTAGAGGACGCACTTCTGATCCATCAGCTTCTCATACCATATCTGATGACTCCGATCCATGACTTGTCTTGATCATTATTAGATCCTAGGTGTTAGTGTCTTGTTTTAGGATCTGTACTTTAGGGCCATGTATTGACAATTAGCTGGTTGATTATTATAATGTGAACTATGTATTGAAACAATTATGATATTAATGAAATCATCTTTTACTTATATTTCTACCTTTTGTAATGGTGTTGATCATATTTTGATTAAATATATATTCTCCTTGTTGAAATATTGTCATCTCTTTGTTGTTGTTTGCTGTTGATAATTGCTGTATTAAGGGGGAGCAAACATCTGTGATAAACTCTAAAGGGGGAGAAATTAAAGAATATTTCAGAAAAAGGAGAAGTTAACCATGTCTGATGATGTCAAAAAGGGGGAAAAATTAAACAAAAAGCAAAACCCTAAATTATGAGAAAAAGGGGGAGAAATTAAACAAAAAGCAACTCATCAAAAGCAAAACCCTAAAAGCAAAACCCTAAATTATGAGAAATTTGGCATCAAACAGAAATTAAACAAAAAGCAATTCAATTATGAGCAATTAAAGAAAAAGCAACCCATCAAAAGCAAAACTACAAATTATGAGAAATTAATTGAAAAATTTAAAGAACAATATCAAAAGTACAATGCTAAGTACAATGCAATTATGTAACTTTTAAATTACTTCTTTACATATGCTCTGATTTACTTTAAAAATTTAAATATGCTCTGATATACTTCAAAATTCCAACTTACTCTGATACATCTTAAAATTTTTTTTAACTTGCTCTGATACATCATAAAATTTGTTCTGATACATTATAAAATTTTCTCTGATACATTGTAAAATTATTTTTCTTGCTACGATACATTGCAAAATGTATTTTTGCTCTGATATATCTTAAACACAAAATGAGCTAATACACTTTCAAAATCAACTCTTAAACATGCTTTGGCACACATAATTATTTTATGTATCAATAGCAATTAAAGCACATAATTAATTTTTGCTCTGATGCTAAAACTAAAATCAAATGAAAATAGGCAAATTTTTAAAATACAACTTGCTCTGATAACAAAATTAAGTTTTCTGCTCTAACACCAAAATCACATATTCCAATGAGCATATCTTCAAATCTTTAAGAAGATGGACAAACTATTTTTGTATATGATCATTTATATTACATACCAAAAGAATCTTACTCTTTTCAAGCATATAAATGTATAATGCATTCTTTTGAAATTATTGATTCACATAAATGCTTTTGTTCAAATATTTTGTCATCATCAAAAAGGGGGAGATTGTTGCTCC
Organism: Elaeis guineensis; assembly: GCF_000442705.2. Classification (NCBI taxonomy): domain Eukaryota; kingdom Viridiplantae; phylum Streptophyta; class Magnoliopsida; order Arecales; family Arecaceae; genus Elaeis; species Elaeis guineensis. The sequence continues at coordinate 58,797,976 of NC_025993.2, forward strand.
TAGATTGATTTTGATGATTACAAAGCAGATTGAAGGGATACAAATAATTTTAAATTGAAAAAGTCCTTATGCTCTTCAAGGGCAAAATCATAATTTCACTAAAATCTTAATTTGATAGTATCATTTGGTAGAACAAATGATTAGTAATCTATTGGTGAAAATTTCATTGTGTTTGGACTTATATTTTTGAAGTTATGAAGGTTTGAAGTGCATGAGTCGACTCATGAGTCAACTCATGGCACTATGAGCTGATTGGCACGCAAAAATTTCCCTTGGCACGCTAGTTTTCTGGCTTGGCACGACCTGTGAGTCGACTCATGAGTCGACCCACAAGGCATGAGTCGACTCATGAGTCGACCCCTGCTGATTTGAGCTAAGAATTTTTAGAAACTCATTCTCTGATCTTTGCAACAGAAGTCGACTCATGAGTCGACTCCTGATGCATGAGTCGACTCATGAGTCGACCCCTGCGACGGAAAATATCAGCAACGGCTATTTTTTTGTCCATTTTAATTGCCTTTTATGCTTCCTAAAATTGCTCTAACGGCTCTTTATCTGCCTAAATTATTTTCTCTTGCTTCTAATGCTATAAAATGTTTGAAATGGTGAAAGAAATTGCAGATTAAATAGTAGATCAAATGCAGAGAAAAGAAGAGCAATCGGCAGATCAAACGAGAGATCAAATTCATTGAGAGGATCCACGATTTTTTTGAGAGAAAAAGAAAAGAGGATCCAAAATCCACACGAGAGATTGTGAAAGAGATTCAAGAGCTTTCAAAGAGAAGATTTGTCACGCCTATTGTTTCAACCTTGATCTAGAGATCCTTCAAAGCTTTCAAGAGATCTTCAATCAACGATCATCCTCTTCTCAAGCATTCGTTCAAGCGTTCATCCATTTTGAGAAAATTCAAAAAGGGGTTCTTCATTTGAGTAAAGTTTTTATTGTTATATTCGCTCATTTAAGGAGCTGTTATTGTATTAATTTGTGCTCTAAATTTTCTTACTCTTGTAAGTAATTGTTCTTGTTTTTGGAGGATTTCCAAAACAAGGAAAGGTTGATCCGAACCTGAAATCGGAGTGTTTTGGATTTACTTGTACCCGGGAAACAAGTGATCTAGCTTGAGATAGCTAGTGTCGGAGTTTCCGACGTTTTGTATTCAGGTTGAATACAAGCATAGTGGATTGAAATTTCCAAGTAGGAGCTTGGAGAGTGGACGTAGGTGCAAGGTTGGCACCGAACCACTATAAATCCTTGTGTTTGTGGTGTGCTTTATCGCTTCACTTTATTTCTTTATTATATCCTTGCATTCCTGCTTTAGGTAATTAATATTGAATTAAAATCTTTGTCTTGTTCATCATAAGTAATTAATTAAGTCCAAAATTTTTAGAAACCCAATTCAGCCCCCCCTCTTGGGTTGCATAGCTGGGCAACACATCATATGATTTAATTCTAACAAGGTGGCTCTGATACCACTGAAAAATTTTGTGACAATGGTGGAAGCATGGATTTCAAAGCAATTATTATGAAATCATAAAAACCAAACCTAACTCCAAGATCACCTTATCAAAAATTAAACCATATAATATGCATTAATATCAAAATAAAAGATATAGAAACAACCTCTTATCGCTAGACCCTAATTGGTGCTTAGTTGTCAGCAGCAATCCGTCTGGGTTTCCACCAGGTGCCCACATGTTCACCCTCCAACGTTGATCCACACGGGGACTCGATCAACCCACTAGCTCTTGCTTAGGGCTGAAAAGTTAGCTTGAAATCCTCTTTTCAAAATCTCTCTTCTTGATTCTACTTAATGATTCTCACCTTTTTATCCCTTTTATAGCTTTAAGGAATGGTGGAGAATAATCTGGGCTGAAATAGAGCCGTTAGACCACATTAAATGAGCATTAAAAGCTCTTAAAATGGATTAAAAACTAGCTGTTGCAGAACATTTCCATCACAAGGGTCGACTCATGCTCATGGGTCGACTCATGGGTCGTCCTCTATGGAAAAACACCAGAACACCAACAGAAAACCAAGGTTCTGTAAATTTGGCCTAAAAATAGCAGAGGTCGACTCATGGGTCGACTCATGCCTGGGGGTCAACCCTTGGGGTCGACTCACAGATAGTGCCAAGACTGTGCCAGCCAAAAATTTTGCGTACCAATCAGCTCATTGTGCCATGAGTCGACTCATGGGGTCGACTCAAATTTTCAAACATAAATATCTTTCAAAATACAAGTCCAAAAATAATAAAATTTTCACCAATGGATCACAAATCTTTTGTTCTATCACTTGATGCTTTCAAATCAGGGTTTGATAAAATTATGATTTTGCCCCTGAAAAGCAATAAGTCTTTTTCAAGCGAAAATCATTAGTACCCCTTCAAATGCTTTGTAATCATCAAAATCAATCCAAGGAGCAACAATCTCCCCCTTTTTGATGATGACAAAATACTTGAGCAAAAGCATATATATGAAATATTGAGCATGAATTTCAAAGTTATGAAGATGCATTATTTGAATATTATAGCCATGTATTGAAATGAAATGCATCATAGGTAGTTTGAAGATAAATAAGAAATTTGCTACCAATTTGAAAATTACTTATAAGTGCATTTGCTTGAAAAGAAAATTGATTCTTTGGCACGTGATACATGTGCCCATTTGCTTGTATTACTCATTTGCCTAACAATTTACCTATTACTTAATAATTTGAAAATTTGCTCATTTGAAAATTTTTGCTTATTTGATTATGTGATTTTGGTATCAGAGCAGAATTTTTGGTATCAGAGCAAAGCAGAATTTGCCTAAGAATTTGCTCTTTGCTTATTTGAAAATATCTCATTTGCTCATTTGCTTGTTTCTCAATTGCTTAACATTTTGAACATTTGCTCATTTGATTATTTAATTTTGGTATCAGAGCATGCCTAAGAATTTGAAAATTTGAAAATTTGCTCATTTGCTTAACATTTTGCTCAATTTGCTTTTGATTCTTTTATCAATTTGCTTTTGATTCTTTAATTTCTCCTCCTTTTTGACAGCATCAACAAAAATTGTTTACTTCCCCTTTTCTGAATAAATTTTCTCTATTTCTTTCTTTTGATGGAATTAATTTTACTAATGTTACTTTTGTTTACTCCCCCTTTTGCTAATGTTACTTCTTTAGCTTCCTTCTTTATTGCTTGTTTCTTAGTTGCGAATTATTTTACTCCCCCTGAATACAGCAAACATAAAAGATATACCAGATATCATGGGTAGCATATTGCAATTCATAGTATTTTAAGCATGCACATCATTGAAAGCAACTTAATTTGAAGGTCATTCATTGAAAGTCAAAGAGTATATATATATAATCAAAAAGTGACTGATACCATATAGTTGTTCCAATACATATACCAAAATATAAAAGTCAATCAGTCAACATCATTACATGGCTCAAAAGATAGATCCTAGAAAGAGACTAAAGACAAGACTAACTACAAGGATCTTGTAGAGCTCATGACTGGATGGATCAGAGTCAGATGTATCGGAGATGGGGTGGGGAGATGAAGGATCACGACCAAGGGCTCGACCTCTACCCCGTCTGCCTCTGCCACGAGTGGAGGTGCCGGCACGAGTGGGTGGGTGAGATGATCCTGAAGGCTGAGAAGCAACAGACTGAACTGTAAGAGAGAGTCTGATGGTGTCCAGAAGGTTCAGAGCTCTCGAAATAGATTGTAGCAGTGTAGTGAACTGGGTGGATGCATGCTCACTAGAGCCTCTGATCTCTCTCCTCAGGAAATCAAATCCACTCTCCAATACTCCTCTAAGTCTGGCTGCCTCCATAGATAGGTCTGAGACCTCAATGGTGCACTCCTGTGGCTGTGGATGTGCAGAGCTAACACTTGCCCTTACAAGTCAAGTACTCTCCCAGTCAGTCTCAATATATAACCCTCAAGCTGCTGAATGCGAACTGATTGATCTGAGATCATCTGAAAGATAGTGGAGATGTGAGGGATCAAAGTCGAATCAGATGCATCAAGTGATGTGGATCTCTATGCAAAAGCTGAAGTGCCCCACTGTCGAGAAAGTAAGAAAGCCACACGCTGAGAGATCATCTCAATCTGGTCATCAGCCAATCTGATCTCTGAGGGAAATGCTCTGCTGTCTGGCTACTGGACTGGAGTGTGCCTCCTAGTAGACTCTGAAGGGCCAGCCTCGGGATCTGAAACAAACTGAATGTCTGGAGAAGCTGTCCTGATATCATGGAGGGGTGATGAAGGACCTTCTTCCTCAGCTCTATCCTCAACTCTCTCTTCTGCACCCTTAGTCCAACCACCATCAGTCCTAGTAAATCCCATGCGGTGCAAAGTATGTTGGTTGATGGTGTCAGAGTGAGAAAGCCTAGCTGCTGTCTCCCCCTCAAAACTAACTCCAAACCTCCTGAATACCAATGTGAGGGCCATACCGAAAGGCAGATGTGCCTTGGATCTATTCAGGGTTTCCCTCATGGCTTCTATCATTAATGTAGGGAGGTTTAGGGGGTTTGGGTAATCACATGAAACATAATGCAGATGTCTTAGCCTAAAAGGAGGTCATGTCTACCACTTCTAGAAAAGAAAAGCTTTGCTACCAATTGATGTAGTATCCTCATCTCAATGGACAGGATCTTGGCTTCTAGTTTGTTTAGGCTTCCCGAGTAGGTTCCTCCTAAAATCACATTAATTTCTTCTTCCTTGACTGGGAGTTCCATATTTGAGTATCCCTCACAGGGCAAATGAAGAATCTCTCCCAAAAGTACAGGATCTAAACAGATATCTATACCTTAACAGTGGATGTTACTGTTCCATTGCCATAGCACAAGTTCAGATAAAATTTTCTAACCAAATCCACATAGGTAACTTCTTTAAGTGAATAGTAAAATCTCCAACCTTGATCTTTGATTTTTGAACCAATGGAGAACCTCTCTTTTTCAAAAAATCTGAAGTCTACATTTTTTCCGGGTTCTACCTTTCTAACAGATAAGGAAACTTTATTGGGGCTTAATGGAGACCGAGAAGAACCTGGAGCAGATGTCGAAACAGGAATGGAAGCAGATGAGGTCTGAAAAGCCTGTCTTTTCCTACGCCACCCTCTTCCAACTCACGGACCGACTTCCTTCTTTGTGGGAGCTTCATTTTTGGAGCCATTTCCACCACTAGAGCAAGCAAGGGTCTTAAGAGGTCCAAAGTGTGAAGAGATAGAGGGATTTTAGGGGAAGAATAGGAATTTTGGAAGAGTGAAACCCCGATTTGGAGGAGAAGGGTGGAAGCTAGGGCACGCTCCAACCGCTCCAATCAAGGGAGGAAAATGGGAAGAGCTCGGTCCCAAGGGGCAATTTGAGGTGTAAGGGGTGATGGAGAAGGATTTTAGGGGTAGACCTTAGATTTGGAGAGGAAGAAGAAGGCGACCTTAGGTTTTGGAGGGAGGAAGAAGACGGTGGAATGGGTCGGCTCATTGAAAGGGATTTTAATCAAAAAGAGAAGAACCCATAGGATTTTGGCCAAAACTGCAAGTTTGCCATTGGGTCGATCCTAGGGGGTCGACTCATGGTTCACAAAATTTCAAAAAAAAATGATGAACAATTTTTAAAAAATTAAAAACTTTAGGAGAAGGATATTTGCTCAATGATCAATTATAAGAATGATAATTTGAGCTTTTAAGCCCAAGAGAAATGATGAGAATTGAGTTCAAAGAGTTTTTGACATTGATTCTTTGAAATCAGAGAGATATTTAAAGCAGATGGATCAAGGATTCTTAGTTCTCTCCTAATTTCACAGAATCTATCTTCACTTAGAGCCTTTGTAAAGATGTCGGCTAATTATTTTTCAGTACAAATATAGTCAAAAATTATGTCTTTATTTTAAACATGTTCTCTTATAAAGTGATGCCTGATTTCAATATGTTTAGACCTAGAATGTTGAATTGGATTTTAGTAAGATTTATGGTACTAGTGTTATCACATCTTATGGGTGTTTCATTAAGTTTGATACCAAAATCTTCGAGTTGTTGCTTAATCCATAAGATTTGAGCACAACAACTTTCGGTTGCAATGTATTCGGCTGCGGCCGTAGACAGTGCTACCGAATTTTGTTTCTTGCTAAACCAGAAGATTAGGTTTAACTCCAAGAAATTGGCAAGTTCCACTAGTGCTTTTTCTATCTAATCTACATCCAGCAAAATCAGCATCTGAATATCCAATTAAATCAATTAATGAGTCCTTAGAGTACCATAATCCTAGAGTTTGAGTACCATTCAAATATCTAAAGATTTTTTTAACAGCATTCAAGTGAGATTCTTTAGGATTAGATTGAAATCGAGCACAAAGACAGACACTAAACATGATATCAGGTCTACTTGCAGTTAAATATAGTAGAGAGCCAATCATACCTCTATAATATTTTAAGTCTATACTTTTACCTTCTTCATCCTTGTCAAGCTTACATGAAGGGCTCATGGGTGTGCCAATTGCTTTGGAGTTCTCCATTCCAAATATTTTTGAGTAATTTCCTTGTGTACTTGCTTTGGGTGATGGAGATTCCTTCCTTTGTTTGTTTGATTTGGAGTCCGAGGAAGAATGTAAGTTCTCCCATCATGCTCATCTCGAACTCCCCCTGCATGAGCTTAGCAAAGTCTTGACAAAGAGATTCATTAGTAGACCCAAAAATAATGTCATCAACATATATTTGTATAACTAATATATCATCTTGATTTCTTTTAATGAAAAGGGTTGTGTCTACATTGCCTCTTGAAAAATCATTAACGAGTAAAAATTTGCTTAGCCTTTCATACCAAGCCCTGGGTGCTTGTTTCAAACCATATAGGGCTTTATTTAATTTAAAAACATGATTAGGAAAAGCATGATTTTCAAAACCTGAGGGTTGTTCTACATAGACTTCTTCAGCAATATATCCATTCAAAAATACACTTTTGACATCCATCTGAAATAATTTAAATTTCATAAAGTAAGCATATGCAAGTAGAAGTCTAATTGCCTCTAGTCTAGCAACAGGTGCAAAGGTCTCATCAAAATCAATTCCTTCTTCTTGATTATAACCTTTAGCAACTAATCTTGCTTTATTTTTATTACATTTTCATGTTCATCTAATTTATTCTTAAAATTCTATTTTGTGTCAATTATTGAATAATTTTTAGGTCTTGATACTAAAGTCCATACATTATTTCTTTCAAATTGATTAAGTTCCTCTTGCATTGCATTAATCCAATTATAATCATTTTTAGCTTCTTCAATGGTTTTAGGTTCAAGATGAGAGACAAAAGCATAATGATTGAATATATCTTTAAGTGAAGAACGAGTTCTTACCCCATGCGTAGGATCACCAATAATTAGCTCCTTAGGATGATTGTGAACATACCTCTATTCTTTGGGTAGGTCATTTGTACCTTGAGGTTGTTCTTGATATTCTTCACCTTCCTCATCCTATTTATCTTCATGTTCCTCATCATCTTGAATTGTTGAATCTTTCAGAGTGATCTCCTTCATTCCTTCTATAAGAGGATCTGCATCATCAATACCTTCATTCTTCCTTGAAGGAAGATCGTTAGTTTCATCAAAGACAACATGTATAGACTTCTCTACTACTAAGGTTCTTTTGTTAAAAACCCTAAAGCTTTACTAGAGGAGGAGTAACCAAAAAAATTGCTTCATTGGATTTTGCATCAAATTTTTCAAGTCTTTTTTTACCATTATTTAATACAAAACATCGGCAACCAAAAATATGAAAATATGCAATATTAGGTTTTCTTCCTTTCCAAAGCTCATAGGGGATTTTCTTTAAAATTTGTCTAATCAAAGCACGATTTAAGATGTAACATGCTGTGTTAATTACTTCCACCCAAAAATATCTTGAAAGGTTGCTTTCACATAGCATGGTATGGGCTATTTCTTCTAAGGTTCTATTTTTTCTTTCTACTATCCCATTTTGTTGGGGTGTCCTAGGTGCTGAAAAATTGTGACCTATCCTTTTTTATCACAAAATTTTTCAAAGTCTTGATTTTCAAATTCGGTTCCATGATCATTTAGATATATTTTGAATTGAAATTCTTTCTCATTAGTGACTTTTCGGTAAAATCTAGTGAAAACTTGAAAAATTTCATCTTTGTGTACTAAAAAGAAAACCCATGTAAAACGGAGAAATCATCAATTATTACAAAACCATAATTATTTTTCTCCTAGACTAGTAGTTCTAGTAGGTCCAAATAAATTCATGTGTAATAGCTCTAAAGGTCTAGAGGTTGAAATAATATTTTTAGATTTAAATGAAACTCTTGTTTGTTTACCTAGTTGGCATGCATCACAGATTCTATCCTTTTCAAAATTCAATTTTGGCAAACCAAGAATCAATTCCTTCTTAATGAGTTTTGAAAGTGAATGCATGCTAATATGTACAAGCCTACGATGCCAAAGCCAACTAGTCTCATTAATCTTGATATTCAAAGATACTAGGCATTGCATGTTTATCTTGGATAGATCATTCAAATCTACCATATAAACATTACCATATCTATGTCCAACAAATTTAATACCATCATTAATAGGATTAGTTTCAATGCAAATAGAAGATTCAAAAATAACTTTATATCTTTTATCACAAAATTGACTAATGCTTAGTAAATTATGCTTTAAAACCATCTACTAACAAATATTTTCAATATATTTGGAGGGAGTGATACCAATGTTACCTATACCGATGATCTTTCCTTTGCCATTGTCTCCAAAGATGACTATCCCTCCATTCTTAGCATCAAGAGTGATGAATTTGGGATTCATCACCAGTGATGTGTCTCGAGCATCCACTATCAAGATATCATTTCTGTTTCCTCCTTGGGATGCTAGACACACCTGCAGGCAAAAGTCAAGTTTTTGTTTTAGGTACCAAGCTTTCTTGGGTCCTTTTTGGTTAGTCATAATGGTTCCTTTTGGAACCCATATTTTTTTACATTTGAGTTACAGATTTGTTAGAGAAGCAAGTATATGACTTGTGTCCTACTCTACCACATTTGAAGCAAGTAATATTAGACAACTTGTTACTTAAAGAGTTTACATAGATATTTTTCAAATACTTTTTTTCTTCAATGGTTTATAGCCAAGTCCAGCCTTATCATACACGACCTTTTTGATTTTCAAGAATCATATTAAGTTTATTAGAACTCAAGGTGAATTTTTCAACTATTGATTTTAGCTTGGCAATTTTATTCTTTAAATTTTGATTTTCTTGAACCAGGGTAGATTTTTTAATTGAAATGCTCTCATTTTGTTTCAGTAAAGATTGATTTTTTTGATTTTAGATCTTTGTTCTTTATCCCTAGTTTCTTTAGTTCATCAATTAAATCATAAAAGGCTTCATGCAGTTCTTCAAATGTAAAGTCACTAGGAGTTTCAAAATTTACCTCATTTTCATGTGCCATAAGCACAAGTTGGCTTGTTCAGTTGAGTCTTCTCTTCGGAGCTTGAGTCATCACTCCCACTCCAAGTGGCCATCATGGCCTTCTTCTTGTACTTTTTGAGACCCTTCTTCTTCAGTTGTGGGCATTCGAACTTGAAGTGTCCATTCTTGCACTCATAGCAGATAAGGGGTTGGTCTTTATATTTTTTTCTTTGCTTCTGTTCCCCTTTTGTGAGTGGCCTCTTCCTCATTCCTTGTTTCCTTTTTCTCAAA